>NC_056747.1:1362193959-1362333633 GCF_019279795.1 Protopterus annectens
AGAGCCCCTGCAAGCCTAGCCATATTTATTCTGAGTTGCCCCTGTTGTTGGTGGTTAGGTGAGTGCAGTTTATAGAGGTAAGGTCTATGGAAGTTAATAGTGACTTCCTCTGTCCATGATGGACATGGGCACCACCCCAGGAGTGACTCTGTAGTCACCCATCCATTGATCTAGGTTGCATTTGAAGAGGGTCAGGGAGGGGTTCTGTTTCATGTGAATTGGAAGCTCGTTCCAGGGAAGTGGCAGTCTTTTGGAGATGTATCTGTCTCTCCAGTGTGACCTGTTAAAGTCAGAAGCTAGGTTAAGATCCCTGGAGCAAGTGACCCTCATGCAGTTTGATTTACGAATGTGTAACATTTCCATCAGGGCCAAGTCAAAGACTGCCCTGTAAGCCAAGCACAGGTCACCCCTTAGCAACCTGTAGGAAACAGAATGCAGTGAGAGGGCTTTCAGTCTTTCTGTGTAAGACTTGTTTTGTGTAGCCTGTAATTTCTTGGTGAAAAACCTCTGTAGTCTCTCCAATTGTTGCAGGCGTCTGGTGAGGTACATGCAAAAGGGAGCATTGTACTCAATTACTGGTCTGATGGGGGCTGAGTATAATGGAACTATAACATCCTTAGATCTAGATGTGATGCCATTACTTGTAAGATGTGCCATTTAAAAGGATTTCCTTATTACTGTGGATACATGACAGTCAAAGTTCAGAGTGCTATCAACCTGAGTACCCAAATCACTTACCACTGAATCTACACTTAAGGGGGGTGCTGTCTATAATTTAATTAGCAGGGATGTCAGATTTCCCAAAGGGAATAATAATATATATGTTTTTGCATTTAGCTTTAATCTGTACCTTTAGCACCAATCACTTGTCTGTGTTAAGCCTGCCTGCAGTATATTCAGTATATTAACATCATTGGGGACCTCAATGGCTGCTCCCAATTTGCAATCATCAGCAAACTTTGTTGGCCACAGGCCATCCAAGTTTGTCTGAACTTCTGAGAAATAAATTCTGAACAGTAAGGGGCGCAGCACAGAACCCTCTGGTCCACTACTGGTGACTGGTCTTTTGCTAGATGGTAAGACACCCACTTTGACAGTATGTGTCATGTCAGTGAGCCAGTTGGCTACCCATCTGGTAATATATGGAGTTAATTCCCAACTGGGAGAGTTTCTCTATAATACCTTAGTTGGGAGTTGTGTCAAATGCCTTAATTATGTCAAGATAGGAAGTATGCACTGTTTTTCCCTTGTCCGGTACCTTGGTGTATTTCTCAAAGAAGTCAACCCTGTTTAACAGGCATGATCAACCTTTAATAAATCCAAACTTGGTTGGGTCCAGAGTCTGGAGATGACCTCTGTCCTTTTTGATAAGGTTCATAATGACTCTTTCCATTGCCTTGCAGATGAGGCTAGTCAAACGTATGGCCCTATAATTCCCAGAGTCTGTTGATGGTCCCCCTTTGTGCAGAGGGATTACTGTTGCTATTGTCCATTCTGCAGGTATGTAGCCAGTTCACAGGCTGTGGTTAAATGGGATTCAAGTGGGTTTGGTAGGTTATGTTTTAAGTTCTTTAAAAGGCAACCTCGGATGTTGTCTAGTCCCATTGGTACTGTGTTTATGGCCTTGGAGAGCACCGAGATGACATGTTCTCTTGAGATAATAGGCTGAGGAATGGTGGCAGGTATACTTTTGGGGATGACTGGAGGGGACAGGGGGTGAGGTTTTCTCCAAATCTGTCAGCTAGCAGTTTGGCTATTATATCTATTTGAGTGTGGGTGGTGCCATCCACAACCAGTTCAGTGAATAGCTGAGTATTCCTTTTTAAATTTTGGATGTAGTTAAAGAATGTATTTTGATTATCCTTAGCTAGGGAGGCTATTTTTACTTTGTAATTAGCTTGGGAGGACTTAACAAGATCTTGAATTTGTTTGTTTATGCTACAGAGGGATTTCTGCCTGTGCTGAGCTACTTCCCTATTGTTCTTGGACATCAGTTTCTTTCTCTTATTCTATAGCCTGTTTATACTAGGGTTCCACCAGGGTGGATTCTTTTTTCAAGCTACTTCCCTATTGTTCTTGGACATCAGTTTCTTTCTCTTATTCTATAGCCTATTTATACTAGGGTCCACCAGGGTGCATTGTTTTTTCAAGCTACTTCCCTATTGTTCTTGGACATCAGTTTCTTTCTCTTATTCTATAGCCTGTTTATACTAGGGTCCACCAGGGTGGATTGTTTTTTCAAGCTACTTCCCTATTGTTCTTGGACATCAGTTTCTTTCTCTTATTCTATAGCCTATTTATACTAGGGGTCCACCAGGGTGCATTGTTTTTTCAAGCTACTTCCTTCTTGTTCTTGGACATCAGTTTCTTTCTCTTATTCTATAGCCTGTTTATACTAGGGGTCCACCAGGGTGGATTGATTTTTCAAGCTACTTCCATCTTGTTCTTGGACATCAGTTTCTTTCTCTTATTCTATAGCCTATTTATACTAGGGGTCCACCAGGGTGCATTGTTTTTTCAAGCTACTTCCCTATTGTTCTTGGACATCAGTTTCTTTCTCTTATTCTATAGCCTGTTTATACTAGGGGTCCACCAGGGTGGATTGTTTTTTCAGCAAGACCTGGTTTTAATACGGTCAGGTACAGTCAATTCTATACAACTGCCTAATTGGTTATACAGGGTATTGGTGTACACCTCTGCACAGGAGTCCATTTATCTGAATTTGAGGGAGTTTTAAAACTTCTTATACCATCACTTAGTGGGAAGTAATTTGTCTTTGAAAAAATTCTTAATTTTTTTTAGCTTGATGGGGTATCTAGTTTTACAATTACATTGAATGAGACTGATTTGTGGTCTGAACTTACCAGGAAGGACATCACACTGGGGGGTGGAAATGCTCTCCCATGTTAATGAGTACTATGTCCAGGAGGTCTGAGCCTCTTGTGGGTGTATTAACATTACCAGAGCATCTGCATTGACAAAGTTCAAGAACCTCTGTGCCAGCAAGTTTGTGGTTGCTTATGTTCCCAGTCTATGATACGATAATTAAAATCACCCATGAACAAGGTTTTAAGTTGTATGACAAGTGACTCCAGTAAGTCCAGGTATGTGGTATGCTTTTCTTGTTTCATGGTGGGGGACCTATAGCTAGCTATGATGTTGTAGTGGGCTTTGCCAATAGTTAATTCAACATGGAGTAGCCTAACAGTCATACTATTTGACCAGTCTCAAGGTGTACTTATCCTTAACGAAGATGGATACACCTCCTCCTTTGGTTCTTTCATGCTCAGTTTGTGGTCTGAATGTATGGAAGGCTTTGTAGCCCTGCTACGTGCCTTTGAAGTACATCTCGGTGATGGCACACATGTCAGCATCTTCCAAAGTGAGGAGTGCTTCCAGGGAGTGCAGCTTGTTGTTTATACTCTTAGCATAGCATTGCACCAAATAATACCCAGCATTGCACCAAATAATACCCAGCATTGCACCCAATAATACCCAGCATTGCACCAAATACCCAACCCAACATTGCATCAAATTTTTCTCTAATGGCATTATTCATTATAACCCAGTGAAAGTTGCTAATATCCTTGCAGATAAATTCATCATCAGCTTCTCCTCTCTGTCACCTCCAAACCTCTAAATACAAAGTACCTAGTCTACCCTGTAAGGAAATTACATCTGCACACATAGTAAAAACATTCTCATATCATCTATGTGAGTCCAAGTAACATACCTGTTTCCTACTCAGTATGAAGCATCCTCTAGTAGACCTTCTTCATAAGCTACCCAACCACAGCCTCTCATGTAGATACATACAAAAAGCATGGAAAACAGCTCCAGTGTCCCCTGCACAGGGGACACCATCATCATGGACTGTGGCAACTACAGATATAACATCCTCACCAGCATCATTTCCAAGGTGATGGAACACATCATCAAGGACTTAGTAACTAGGGAAGTAGTGAAACTGCAATCCCTAGACCCTAACCAGTGGGGTATGTAAAATGTAAATTATGCCTATTCAACCTAGTTGACTTCTTTGAAAGACTCCAAGAAGCACTACATGAGGGTAACTGGGCACATACTCTGGATAACCAACAAACTGATCAAACTCAATATATATCCCCATTGGGGTTTGGGTAGTTGGCATAATGATTAAGGTGTTTACCTTATAGACACAGACACAAAGTGCAGGGTTAGATTCTCACATGGGGTAATTGGATAGACTTAATATGATAAGACTCAAGGCCTGCAAAAACTACAAGCACTGTGGGTGACTCCCTGCTGAGTAAGGAAAGTAAATCTATGTTTTTATCTGTGGGTTGCTTAAACTGATAGAGCTGCTTTCTGTTTTACCTGCTTCATTTTATTTTCTGTTTTAAGAAATCTGCTTGGCCTGGTGTTTTTGTTCTATGTGGAAGATAGACACTTAAATTGTTGAGGGTACACATTTCACATTTTCCACCACATTGGCTGATTTGTTTTTTGAGTGATACTTAAATATACAGAGAATATCCGTACGTCTGTCGTTTCCTGATAAGACCCAGAGAATATCTGTACCTTTGTCGTTTCTGATAAGATCCGAGCACTGTTTGTAATGTTTCTGATAAGACCCGAGCACTGTTTGTAATGTTTCAGATAAGACCTGAGCACTGTTTGTAATGTTTCTGATAAGACCCGAGCACTGTTTGTAATGTTTCTGATAAGACCCGAGCACTGTTTGTAATGTTTCTGATAAGAACCGAGCACTGTTTGTAATGTTTCTGATAAGAACCGAGCACTGTTTGTAATGTTTCTGATAAGACCCGAGCACTGTTTGTAATGTTTCTGATAAGACCCGAGCACTGTTTGTAATGCCCTGCTGCTTATTTTCTTAAACTTGGTGATTTTAAGCTGCTCACCCTTACTGCAAATTGAGCTTTATAAGCTCCACCCTTTTCACTCTGCTGTTTATATCTTGATTTATTTATTTGCCTTACTTTGTGCTTATTTTGAAAAAGTGCATTTGTGCCTCTCCTTGTCTGTTCTACTGATTTACTTGCTCTGAATTCATTAGCTAGCTAGCTGTGGGATAATGTAGTGTATTTTTACACTCTAGCAAGCTCTTTCCTGTGGTTTTACATCAACAGGAGAGTGTTTTTTTCCATCTAGTGGCAATGGGGTGTAGCCTGGTCAGTATAGTTTGGGTTAATGCAGTAAAGATTCCTGCATGTAGTTGTTTTATTGGCTGTATGGATTATTAATCAGCTTACCTTGTTTTCAGTGTATTTGTAAATTCCGCACAACTATTTGGCTCTTGACTCATTTCTACAAACTGATGAAGTAGTTTTGAGTAATCACACTTTTGTAACCTGTATAAATTACACTTTTGTTATCTTGAATTACTTATTGTCTTTCCTTAAGTTCAAGTTTGTTTATGGTAGCATTTCACTCTGGACACTCTTTTTCTGTGCTTTTACATTAGGAGGACTGGGATTATTCATCTAGTAGCAGTAGGTGTTAGCCTGATCTGAGTTGGGAAGCACACAAAAAGGCTCTAAGTGTAGTCATTCTACTGGTCAGAGGGCTCAGAAATCAATTTTCTGTATTTCCAGTGCTAGTATAAATTCAGCACATTTGCACTGAGCTGCTCGCTGTGCCAGTGCCCTGTACAAATGCAAACATCTGGAAACATTACTTATTTTCACTATACTTTGAAAGTTTACTGTGCTATTTATTGGGGGTTTTTTTGTACTTCGTTAACGGTTAAAGTTGCATTTTAAATTGCTGTAAGGCAGCTGTTCTGTACTGAAATACATTGTATCCAGTGTTTCTTAGTATTAGACATCTGTTTGAGGTTCCTTAACACTTGAGCTCCAAATCATACATTTTCCATTAAGAGGGTTAACGTTTGCATTCCTGTGGCAGGAGAGGGCTGATTTCACCTATTTAAGCTGAGAACTGCTGGTAGAAAGCTTGTTGTGTTTTTTACCTGATTGGCCTTAGGACAGAGATAGTGTAAAAGTTACTTTTTTTCTGATTGTATATAAGCCTTGCATTTGTGCGAAGCTGCTCTTCATTCAGCAGTGATTACTGGTGCCTTGTATACATGCAATCACCAGAAGTTGAAATTTCCTTATAAAAAACACCTCAAAAGTTTACCTCAGACCCACGTTACTCACAGGGCAAGTAGTTTGAGTAGTGGGCAGCATTTATAAATTTAGTTAGGACTATTGTTAAATAAAAACAAATTAGGACAACACAGGAGGCTCAGGATGCAAAAACTTTACTAGTGTACACCAGGAGGCAAAAGACCATACAATACAAGTATAGAATTCTGTCTGGCATGATACAGGAAATGCTCTACATTTTATACACTATACATTCAAGCTGTGCCCACCTTACTGATGTGGTCAGTCACAGGGCACCTACATCACTATGGTCTACAATATTCTATTCATAAGAAAATGCTGATGTTATACTTTTTAAAAGTTTTCCCATGAGAATAATGCAGCCTTGCAAAGCACCTGGTCAGTTATAATGTCTTTCTGTAAATGTTATTCTTTCAAGGTTTCAGTCCTGCTCGAATACAATAGTCAGTTCAGTCTTGTAATACACTTCTTTGTTCTTCTCACAACATTACTTTTAGCAGCTGTGCTGATAATATTCACAAGGCCAACCATCTCAGAGGAAGGAAGAAAAGATTCAATGCATTATACATTCATTTTCCTGACCCAGCAGATAATCATTAGTGAAAAACATAAGCTTGCTGAGCTGGCTACTGCCAGGGTCAGAGTTCAATCACACTGCAGCTCCAAAGCTTCAAGCAATTGCATGTAAGATCATTCTTACTGCCATATTGTAAAATAGAATAAAATGCATTACATACTATTTGCTTTTAAACTAATACTTTATATATGTTTAAGTACACATTTTTCTAACATTTTCTTTCCTTTTAATACTTTTTATTCTATTCAGAAACATAAACAATATCATATCATTCCCTAGCCTTCTCCTTTAAGGACTTTTAACTAGGCAAGTCATTTGTTTTATATTTCGGAAAGAATTTCATTTGGAACCAAGAGGTCCAACTCAATGTCTTGATACATAGTTTCAGTTACAGATATATCAACAAATTCTCTGACTAATCTTTTCATACAGGGAATCCCACAACAGACACATGCTCCTAATAAGAGCAAAACAACACAAATAGCAATCAAAATATTCATTAGGATTGAACCCCACCCACCAAATAGATTCTGGAAAAAGTTCATCAGTGGGTTTGTGCCTGGTTCAGTCATGGCCAATACCTGCTGTATTACCTCTAGGTGGTCATTGATCTCATGCTTATTATCTGGTATAAACACACAGCATTCTTCTTTGATAAGCGAGCACGTACCACCTCTCACCGCTAGGGTGAAGTCAAGAGCCATTCGGTTTTGTAGCACAACAGTTCTCATTGCATTCATTTCATCAGTCACAAGTTCGAGAGTGGAAAAAGTTGCATTACTCATTACTTCGAGAAGCTTTGACAATTTTCTCAGCTCCCAGATCGATTTGACTGCTCCGTAGGCTGGGAATATTCCAGCCCAGGATATAACACTGTCACTCAAGTCCATATGAGTCAATTTTTCTTTATCTTTCACGGATGGATGATCCTTCCAGCCAGCTTCGATCTTACCCACTGGATTAGCAGGTTTCTCGACTGAATTCCCAGTTTTTCTAGCTACATCTCTCACATTTCGTATCTTACCTAGAGGTAATTCTGCAGTATGCCTTATAGCTGGAACCAGATAACCCAAAAAACAACTGCCGGACCAATTCTCAGGTAGCCATTTGTATGCTTTTTTCCCACAAACAAAATAACAATTTTCTACTTTAGTACTGATGTGGGTTAACTCTGAATGAAACATTTTCTTGTCTATAACAGACAATTGTTTATGCAATTCAGGATTTTTCTGCACATCTTTTATGGTCGTTTTCATTAAGCTCAAATATGAATCATAATTTGTGCTACAACTAGTACTTTTATCTTTAGCCTTAATATAGCATTTGTAAGATACAGTTATGTTACAGTTACTCCAACCAACTTGGAGTGTATCATTTTTATAGAAACAAACAATTCCTCTTTGTGTAATAGGCAAATACAATGCAATTTTGTCTTGTGATCTCACAGAACCTGTATCAAAAAGTAAATTTTCCCAAGTCTCATTTATCCCCAAGGGGACAGCGGACATCAACAGTCCTCCATATGCTGTTGGTATAGCAGTACAAACCCAGCAGTTTGAAACGTTCATAGTCTCTACATATACACGCTTCATAGCCAGGTATGTGTTAAAGTTTGGATGCCAGTCTATAGATAGTTCATCACGTTTCACCACTTTCATTTGTGCGGTTATATGCAGGAAAAACCACAACAAAAGGAAAGTCACCACAATCATAGTCAATAGATGTATAGTTAGAAGATGGTTAAACAATATCTTCGGGGTTGGTTTGTATTTTTACTCATTTTTCACTTGGCCATCCTGCCTTTGTGGTGTATCAGTCAAAAAATGTTTATCAAGCTGAAAGTTCTTTACCGGTTTACAGTGCGTCAGGTGGACCCAGGACGACCTCTCAGCAACTTTGATTGCAGTAGGCATCACCAACAGTACTTGGTATGGACCTTCCCACTTTGGACTTGTCCAGTTTTTCTTTTTAATGACCTTCAGCCAAACCCAGGACCCAGGGGTCAGCACCGCTTCCGGTCTCATTTGTTCTTTATCTGAAAAAGAGTTCAACTGCAAAACAGTCTTATTTGTTAACAATTTCTTCATATGATTAGCTAATGAGCTGTCAGCCTCCAGCTCTGCAGGCATGAGAGCTTTCCACTGTGGCACATAATATGCCCTTCCAAATATTACTTCAAAGGTGGTCAAACCCTTTACATTTGGAACTGTTCTCATGCTCAGCAGTGCCAAAGGCAAACAGCAAATCCAATTCTTCTGTGTTTCGCTCATCAATTTTCTCAACTTACTTTTCAAAATTCCATTGTACCTTTCCACCAGTCCTGCAGACTGTGGGTGGTAAGCACAATGATTCTTCAAGGAGATCCCAAAGAATCTCCCAAGTTGTTGGATTGTCTGGTTGACAAAGTGTGTCCCATTGTCACTATAGATTCTTTCCGGTATGCCAAATCTAGGAATTATTTCTTTTACCAGGGCCTTTGCCATTGTTGCTGCATCCGGATTTTTAGTTGGAAAAGCTTCTACCCATTTGGAAAACATGTCTATAATCACTAAACAGTATTTTTTCCCTTCACATTTACTCAATTCTATGAAATCCATACAGATAGTATGGAATGGATATGGTGGTATAGGAAAACTCCCTTGCTTGGGTTTGAATGCTCCTTGTGCATGATGTTTGTTACAAATATGACATGCTGCACAAAATTTTTGTGTGAAGTTCGTGAACCCGTATGTTTGGAATATTCGATTTACTAACTGTACCATCCCCCCTGTTGAGACATGGCTCTGCCCATGGCTCAGAAAAGCTGCATATCTAAATAAATTAGACGGCAATATTGGCTTTTTCTCCTTGGAGATGTACAGTCCATTTTCGAGGATTGCACCTCGTCTCTCCCATTTCTGTTTCTCAGCTTTTGTAGTTAATGTCTGCATTGTTTTCAACATTTCTAAATCTAAAATCTCAGAGGGTTGTAATTCCTCATTCAAAAGTAAAGTTTCTGAGTCTGAAGCTGCTTGCTTTGCAGCTGCATCAGCTCGTGCATTACCTTTTGAGATTGAATCCTGTTGTTTTGTATGAGCTACACATTTACAAATAGCTACTTTGGTAGGTAACTGAATAGAATCTAATAAGTTCAAAATAAGTTGCGCATGATTAATCGGTTTGCCAGTAGATGTTATCATTCTCCTATTTTTCCATTGCTGCGCAAAAACATGCACTGTAGAGAAAGCATACTGACTGTCAGTATATATGTTCACACATTTGTCTTTTGCTAGAGTGCAAGCCCATGTTAAGGCTATCAATTCTGCTGCTTGAGCAGACAGGTTATGCTGTAGGGGTTGGGCTTCTAAAATCTCTGTATCTGTGACTACTGCATACCCTACTAGATTCTTCCCTGTAGGACCCTTCCTGCATGAACCGTCCACATAAAATGTCACCTCGGCATCATCCAAGGGCATACCAGTGAGATCTTGTCTGGGCAAAGTTATTTGCTCAATTTCCTGCAGGCAACTGTGTGGTGTGCCATCCACAGGAGTCAGAAGTAACGTTGATGGATTTAATGTTGTACAACGTTCAATTACCATATGAGGTTGGCTCAGCAGTATGGTCATACAAGAAAGATGCCTAGCAGGAGATAGATATGCTATTTTCTCTTGCAGTAAAATTATCGCGACTGCATGAGGCACTCTCAGAGTGAGAGGGTGGAATAACACCACTGAGGCTAAAGCCTGTACTGCCATTGCAGCTGCAACTACTGCTTGTACACAATGTGGCAATGAATGTGCCACTGGATCTAACTGTGATGAATAGTAAGCTATGGGGCGTTGCTTACTTCCATGTTGTTGCATCAGAACTGACGTCATGTATCCCTGTTTACAATCTACGGTTTGGAAAAATCTTTTGTGGTAATTTGGAAGTCCTAAAACTAATGATGAAGCTATCAATTGTTTCAGTCTGCAGAAAGCTGTTTCTGCTTCAGGTGTCCATTGCAATACATCTTGTGCTGCCATTGGTGTTTTATATATTAAATCAGCCAATGGAGCAGATTCTAAAGCATAATTCGATATCCAACTTCGACAAAAATTAGTCGTTCCCAAGAAGGACATCATCTCTTTCTTGGTTGCTGGTTTGGGTGCCTGTAAAATCGCTGTTTTTCTGTCTTCGTCTAATATTCTACCTTCATTGGATATTACATATCCTAGGTATCTAACCTGTTTTCTCCAAAGTTGTAACTTATTCTTGTTTACTTTGTGTCCTTGTGCTGCTAAAAATTTCAATAACTCTACAGTATCCTCCCTGCATTGTCGCTGGGTGTGGGCTGCTAGCAAGATGTCATCTACATAAAGTAGAATCTGACTACCTCCTGGTGGAGTGAATCCCGTCAGGTTGCTAGCCATTTCTTGTGCAAATATCGTTGGACTTTCACAATATCCCTGCGATAGCCGTGTATAGATATATATTTTACCTTGAAATGTAAATGCAAACCAATACTGGCTATCAGGATGTATAGGTATTGAAAAGAAAGCATTGCTTATATCTACCACAGTAAAATATTTTTGTTGTGGCTTCAAATCGTTCAACAAGGTGTGTGGGTCTGGCACCGTAGGTGCTCTGGGTATTATTGCATTGTTTACAGCTTGTAAATCCTGTACCATCCGCCATTCCCCGTTTGCTTTTTTAACAGGAAATAGAGGGGTATTACATGGTGAATCAGGAGATTCTACCAGTACTCCTTCCTTGAGTAATGCTGCTATTATAGGCTTAATTCCTTGCTCTGCATCTTTCCTCAAGGGGTATTGTCTTTTTTGTGGTCTAAATGCTGATTTTGGTGTAATGGTTACTGGCCCTGCTGTTCGAATAAGTCCTACATCTGATTTTCCTGTTGACCAAAGAATGTTTGGTATATCGCTCAGGGCTTTTTCTTCTTCTTCTAACAAGAATGCTAATCAGCTGTCTTCACTATGTTGTAAGTGTACAGCTGGACGTGTCTGTGCTAGCCAATTCAATTTCTGTTTTTGTCCTCCCTGTTCTGATAATTCTAGATCAGTTTGTTTTTCCCATTTTGTTATTTTTTCTCCTAAATCTGCCCACCTCACAGCTTTGTTCTTTGTCAAGCTGACATGTGGCAGTCTATTGGATTTGTACAATTTCATGAATTCCTGAGGTAATGAACAGCTTACTACACTGTTTCCCTCAGTATCCCAATATAAAGTTCGTAACACTAATCTGTTAGCAGGATTTTTGAACAATTCTTGCTCATATTCCTTATCAGGTCCTGGCATACTACAGTAGTATAGAGTACAATGTAACAAATGCTGTTGATCAGTGTCAAGGGAGGGGACCTTACTGATGGCTACGTTCATCAGTTCCTCGATTACTGCCCCTGGACCAGTCGTAACTAGATCCTGGCTGTACCAGTAAAAAGTTTCACCCTCCGATCGCACCACAAAAGTATCCATTTGTCTTTGTGCCTCCATACCCTGCATGGTAGGAACTACTGCTATGCCAAATATCTGCATAAGGTCTCTTCCCAGTAAGTTTACTGGACATTTCGCAGATACTACAATTTTACTTTTCTGAATCATACCTGAAACTGGGTCAGTTATTGCTATATCATGGGAAAGTGGTTCCCTGTATAGCTGTCTATTTGCTGCTTTCACTAGTATAAAGTCAGGTGATTCAGAATGCTCTGGTAACTTTGAAGGGTGTATCAAAGTTCGAGACGCTCCTGAGTCACACAAGAATTTCACTTCCCTACCTTCCACCAGAAGCGTAACTTCCGGTTTCGTGTCTGCCAAATAGAGCTCCAAGCTCAATAATGCTAAGTCTAAAACTTCACTTTCTTCATCCTCTACATCTGCTTGCACTTCCTCTGTTCCTTCCACTACATTTACATTTGTCCTTTGTTTGTTAACCTTTCCTGATGATTTTTGATTGTCATCACTATCATATAGTCAGTCCTCATCACCTTTATCTTTATCTTCTATAGCCGCCTTTTTATTTAGCCTGCAATCCCTTGCTAAATGTCCTTTTTTACCACACTTAAAGCACTCACCTTTCTTTTTTCTCTCTTCAAAATCCTCTGACTTTTTGTCAGATTGTTTATTACTCTGGGTATTTTTCTTACCCTTTTTACTCGACTGTACTACAAAGACTTCTGCTCCGTCTTCAGCTGTGAAGACTTGTGTTTTCTTTTTCTTTTTACTATTAAAGTGTCTTTCAGCATGTCTAGCATACTCAAGTAAGGCTTGTAGCCTACTTGTTCGGTGATCTATCATATGCTTTGTAATAAAGCTACTGATAGGGGCAATGCAACCTTTCAAAAATGCATTTTTCAGTTGCTGTTCATATGCGCTATCATTCATCTGACTTTCAGGAATAGTCATGCCACTATGGTTATTGAAACATTCCAATAATCTACCATAGTACCCATCTACAGTTTCATTATCTTGTTGTATGCATTGGTTAATGCAAGTCCAATCTGCTCTAGGTTTCCATTTCTCAGAGATTCAGTCTGTAAGACCTTTCACTCTGGTGTCTAATTCTGCGTCACTATGTAGGAGTGGCTTAAGTTGTGCGTCACGAGCGTTCCAGGTGCCACAAATCATGTGCCAGTCTGGACCTATAATTTGTCTAACTACCTTTTCTACTTCTTCCCCATTTAAGTGGTAACTTAGTCTCATACCTTGTAAATCTTGTACAAACTTTTTATGATTAATTTTCGGGTGAGGGATTCCCTCTGTAGCTTTCCGAATGTCTTCTGGTGTCCATGGTCTATACACCAGGAGAGTTGGGTCCTGCCCTTCCTGTCTTGCCTGAGGGTTTGGCACCTCGATTAATGGACAGATTTCTTCACTGTCTTCTAGTGAGTCTCTCCCTATTTGATATAAATCTGTGTCCCTAAGTGTCTTACGTGTCCGGGACCTAGTTTCAATAGGTTCTCTAACGAATGGTTTTAGTGCCCCTGCAACTTCAGGATAACGTGGAGGTGGACTAGCCTGTCCTCCTGCTTCATATCCTAAAAAGGGTATTGGAGGGGGCGGAGGGGGAGGGGCCGTCGCTATTACTGTATTATTATCCTCTTTGTCTAAAAATAATGCTTTCGCATTTTTAAGTTTCTGTTCCCTTCGGTTCACTTCCTCAATCCACCTATGTGCCTGAGGAATGCCTAATTGCCGTTGTTTCTTTGCCTGACCTTCTGCGTCAGATTTAAGCTGTTTTAAAAGTTTAACTAACGAAATTTTATTTAATTTACCATCAAATTCGTATTTATTAACCCATTTTGTATAATACCTTATATTATCTGCTCGTTGTAACTGCATATATTTTGCGTCATCAGTTAGGGGCGGATCTCGCGATTTTTTAGTGCACTGATTTCCCATGTCTAAAGAAGACTGTTATGTAACCCTTTTCTTACCACGTGGTATCTTAGTTCCTTACACAGTTTATCTAGAATAACTGCCTACCTTATTCTGTTTTCCTGATCTATGACAAAATACACAGTAATTTCTTATGTCCCTGATCTGTACAACAAATCTATGACAATAACATTTACTGTAACCTAGTCCCTGATCTAAAACAGAAAAAAGGCAAAATCTTCCTACCTGAGCCTCTTGGGTCCACTAGTTCGAGACCGCTCTTCGGCCACAGATCAGAAAAGTGGCCAGCCTCTCAAGACGACAATTCAGTTGGAGGACTTTGTGCTTCAAGAAGAACCATTTCGGTAGCTTCTCCTGCGCAGTATGTACACTCTGATCTGCAGCTGTCGAGGGTTTCCGGACAAACGTAGGACCAAACTGTTAAATAAAAACAAATTAGGACAACACAGGAGGCTCAGGATGCAAAAACTTTACTAGTGTACACCAGGAGGCAAAAGACCATACAATACAAGTATAGAATTCTGTCTGGCATGATACAGGAAATGCTCTACATTTTATACACTATACATTCAAGCTGTGCCCACCTTACTGACGTGGTCAGTCACAGGGCACCTACATCACTATGGTCTACAATATTCTATTCATAAGAAAATGCTGATGTTATACTTTTTAAAAGTTTTCCCATGAGAATAATGCAGCCTTGCAAAGCACCTGGTCAGTTATAATGTCTTTCTGTAAATGTTATTCTTTCAAGGTTTCAGTCCTGCTCGAATACAATAGTCAGTTCAGTCTTGTAATACACTTCTTTGTTCTTCTCGCATCATTACTTTTAGCAGCTGTGCTGATAATATTCACAAGGCCAACCATCTCAGAGGAAGGAAGAAAAGATTCAATGCATTATACATTCATTTTCCTGACCCAGCAGATAATCATTAGTGAAAAACATAAGCTTGCTGAGCTGGCTACTGCCAGGGTCAGAGTTCAATCACACTGCAGCTCCAAAGCTTCAAGCAATTACATGTAAGATCATTCTTACTGCCATATTGTAAAATAGAATAAAATGCATTACATACTATTTGCTTTTAAACTAGCACTTTATATATGTTTAAGTACACATTTTTCTAACAACTATTTAGGTTTACCTTAACTTATTACAGCACCCAGGGCAATTGCTGCTCAGAGGGCATCTGGTTTGGCACTGGACAGCATTGCTGGTTAGGTTAGCTGCCAATTACACCAAGTAAGCACCCTTCCCTCATCCAAGTTACAAACACCCTCCACCCCTATCCTTTCAGGTACACATTAAGTCCTGCAACCGTAGATGGGTGCTTTCCTGCTAACCTAGCTTCCAGCCTGGTGGACATGGGCATCCTGAGACAATGTAACAATTGCCTTATGTCCTATGACAACCACTTAATTCTCAAACAGACAAGCACAGTATGTGAGAGATGCAGTTACACAATGACACTGGAGGACAGACTCCCACATACAGATGCAAAAAGCAACAAACAGGTTGTGAACAACTCACACACATCACTCACTGCACCTACAAAGGACCACAAACATCAACCCACAGAAGTGGAGGTGCTCACATGTAACTTATCCATACCTCAAAGGCTTCTCAGGCACAGTCCTCAGAAATCCTACAGCCACACAAATGGCAATTCCCATCACAACACATAAAGCCACATCTCACTGTGTCTCAACTACCAAGCCCATAAGGCAAAACACTCCATAACCAAATATTTTTTTCACAGGAGACTCTTTAATTTCTCCAAGTCATTTGGGTTTCTGATAACATGACAGGAACGGACCCCATTCCTAAGTCAAAGCACGATTAAAGTTCATAAAATTAGTGCTGTTTCAGTCTTTGATGTTAGCCAGTAAGGCTCTTCACAGCACCCACAATGTGTCCAGTAATGACTCCTTCAGCAATTCATATGGAGTTACATGTATAGGTAACATTTCTAAGTACAATTGTAAATTATTTTTATAAGATCTGTTGCTCCTACTGTTACTGGAACTTTTCAGGTATCGTTCTTCCACATTGTCCTTATTTCTGCCTACAAATCCTGGTATTATGACTTTGTGTCTCTGTAAGACATTGTAGTTACTGGGTGTAGAAATTTCAATGCTCAATGCTACTTTTGTCTTCTTTTCATGAGCTACTATATGTTTTTCTCGCATCTATTTTTTGAACTGTTGGTAATGGGTAATCCCATGTGATATAAATTCATAATTTTCTATGATGCTTTGTGGCTCATGTTTTCAGTGTTTTTCAGCTACTTCAATATTATAATGTTTGCACAATCCCCGGTGCAACAATCTTGCCACATTATTATGCCTTTCAGTATACAGTCCTTCTGCCATTAGTGTATCCCACCAGCAACAACATGTGCAACTGTTTCTAATTCTGTTTTACAAAACCTACATTTGTCTGTTTCGCCCACATGTTCACTGGACTTTGTAAACCAAAGTATACATAGTCCACTATCTTGGCTGCCAATATTAACCTTTTTGTCTTTTGGTTTAAATTCACCTCTCCTTAACTAGTCCTGCATTTCATCCTGATCAGCATAGGGTTTTTCCAAACGTTTTCTATACTTGCATCTATATTTATGCATTTTTCCATATTTCTTGCCTTCTCATCTGATCCTTCACCTTATATTCTTTCTTTTGTTTTTTGGCACATTCAGTCGTTGTCTGATCTTTATCAATTTCTGGTTTGATTTCCATTCCTGCTCAACACCAATATGCTTCTGCTAAACTAAGCAGGGAAGTCATCCTAGACTTTTTCTCCTCATGTTTTAAAACATTCACTACATCTGGGTCTTGTAAGGTCAGCAGATATTTATGCAGTCCTACAATTACAGATCTATACATGTAATCAATTTTGAGGCGATCCATGTCTTCTTCTGAACTGGGAATATATAGTCTTGGTATACATTGATTTTTATAAATCATTTGATAAGCATAAAGCATCCTTCATGTTTTGCTGTCCAACTGATCCACCACCTTTTGGGGCCAATCAAACACTCCCAAACTGTATGTTAGGACAGGAAGAGCAAATTGGTTTATAGCTTGGACTTTGTTCCTATATGTCAACACTGTTTTCAGTATTAATTTTAGACTTCTGAAATATTCCTTACTAAGTTTTATTTGCATGTGTTCAGGTTTTATTGTTGATACTTCATCAATTCCCAAATATTTGTGTACTCCCTCTTGCTCAAGTTCTTTTATATCACATTCCTGTCCCAGGCTGATGTTTTCTTGGTGCTGCAGTTATCCTGCTTTAAAAGGTTGCTTTTGCCAATTTATCAAGACCAAATGACATCTACCATCTGAAAACGTTTTGACCACTTGCAGTTATGCTTTCAGTTCCTCATCTGAAGAACTATACAGTTTTAAATTGTCCACCCAAAAAAAAAGATGATAAGTCTTTATACTTTGTTATTTTCTGGGAGACAAATTGTAGGCATGACCTAATCTGTTAAATAGACAGCTTAATAGATTAAGGGCAAGACAAAAAAACAGCAGTGACAAAGAGTCATCCTGGAATATCCCCCTTTGAATGTTTATCCCTAGAATAATAATGTATCCTTTATCATGGTTTAACTGCAAAGTGGTTTGCCACAGTTTCATGGTTACCATAATGTAACTGATCAGTGTAGGATGTATCTTACAGATTTTTAACCACTCTTTTATCCATGAATGTGGGATACTGTTAAATGCATTTTTGTAGTCTACCCATGCCATACTTAGATTCTTCCCCTTTTTCACAGTTCTCCATTATGACATTTAACAACAAATGATGCTTTGTTCCATATGACTTTCTTTTGTTACCCTTTTGTTCTATTGCTATGATTGAGTTTCTTCTAAATGACTATAAACTCTATTAGCATCAGTTTCAGTGTATAGTTTATATGTAGTTGGAAGAGAAATTATTGTTCTCTAGTTTTTAGGACAGCTTGCAGGTTCACAGGTTCACTCTTAAGTAGGAACATTGTTTTTCCCATTGTTAAACAGGTTGGTGGCTGTTCGGGATGTGGATATAAATAGTTTCTACACATGGCTAAATCTTCACGTAAAGATGTTAATACTTTTAGCCAGATGTTAGGTCTGGGCCTGGGGTTTTCCAATTAGGAGGTTTTCTTAACTTTGTTTCAGTCTCTCTGGCTATTACTTCATCCCATTTCATATCCTGTACCTTTAAATGTCTTATTCTTTCTTTTACTTCTTCTATCCATGAAGCATCTTTATTTCTCCAAAATGTATCTATTTCTCTTTTTTTTATGGTGTTTCAATTCCTTTTGCCTTGCTTCCCAATTCTCTATAAAATGTTTTGGGTCATCAATATATTGCTTATTTTGTACTTTTCTTTTATATTTATCTGCATATCTTCAAAGTTTTTCTGCCTGTGCTGCTATTTTTAGTTTGTTATTTGCGATAGTGCATGGTAGATCCTGATCTGTTCTAATACTGCTCATTGCTTTTATCACGTCTATCTTTCTGAGTATTTTTGTTGATCTGTTCCTTCTTCTATATCTTCTAACAGTGACCCTTCTTGTCTTAATTGCTTTATAGTTTTTTCTATTCAATACTCCATGGTGACATTTCATTTTTACCCTTCTTTTCCTTTACTGCCCTGTGTTTTTGTGGTAAGACTTTACCTGTTATTCATTTAGCTGGACAGTAATATATCCTATTTACTTCTGCTATATTGCATGAATCTCTATGAACAATTCTAATTACTGTGTTCGTTTGTTTTATCAAACTTCTGACTTTTCAGGTTTTATTGGTTTTCAGTAGTCTATTTCTTTCATTGATGTTATTATGTCTGTCCATCTCTATTAAACAAAGCAACTCTTCTCTTAGATCATTTTCTTCTAAACTGAGGGCACATTCTTTGTTCTCCATTTCCTGTGGGCATTCTATAGAAAGTTCCAGAGCATCTTTCTGTGCCACATTCTCTTCAGCTTCATCCTGTGTCATCCATTGCTCTTTCATATTTATTTATTTATTTATTTTATTTTATATTTGTTGACCGGGAGTATCCGGCTGGACATAGGTCCATTTTCAGCGGAGGCCCGGGGAGAAAAACTCCACAGACAGTAGTTACATTGGATTACATAGCGATTAACAATTTACATAGCAATTACTTACAACATATTTACAGATGAAGAACATAGTACATCAGTAGACAACTAGAATCTTTATCTGTGAAGTAGATAACAGACATTAACAAATGTTAAAATAAGAAGCTCCTGCTGTATAAGTACTAGGCTTATGAGCATCTGAGCTTGCTATAATCAAGGTAGTTAGTGGAGTGGAAAGAAAGGTAGTGGTTGGATGGGGTGGGTGATATTAGAGTGGGAGTTACAAGGGCATAGCCAGCATGTTTTTAGGTGCGCTTTTAGTAAAGTTTTGAAGTGGGTGCATGATGGTACGGAGGTAATTGTAGGTGGGAGGGAGTTCCATAATTTGGCTATGGTGCAAGAGAATAGTGCTTCACCAGCAGAGTTATTGGCTTTAGTGATCTGCAAGTGATTTTTGTTGCTGGATCTTAGTGGTCTGGTTTGGAGTAGATTCTGGAGGGATGGGACATTTAGTGGATGGTTTACTAGTTTGTGGGCAAGTGAGAGTTGATACCATTGAAGGAGGTGAGGGAGTTCAAGCCAGCCCAGTTCAGCAAGTGAGAGACAGTGGTGACTACGGTAGGATGCCCCTGTGGCGAATTTGGCAATTTTGTTGTAGCAGGTCTCTAGCTTGTTTAGATCGCATTGCCTTAGGTTGGTATATATTGGCATAAAGTAGGGTGGAGATAAGGTGGGAATTTGCTATTGAAATCTTTGCTGGTTTGGTGAGAAAATGCTTATTTCTGTATAACGCTCCTAGTTTTTTGTGGACTTTTTTATGGTCATGGATATGTGAATGTCAAATTTTAGTTTATTGTCTATTTCCACTCCTAGCAATTTGGTGTGTTCAGTTGGGTATATAGTGGTGTTGACTTTTGCTGTGATGTTAAAGTGAGAGTTGTTTTGTTGTTTTGAGTATGTTTGGTGGGTTGGAAGATGAGTAGTTTAGTTTTGTTTGGGTTGAGTATTAATTGGGCATCGGATAACCAAGTTTCAACAGAGGAAAAGGCTTCCTGTGTGACTTTTTGCAGTTTGGGTAGGGACTGGGCCGAGCAGATGATGGTCGAGTCATCTGCGTATTGTATGAGTGTGCCATGTGTGGTGGCAGAGGCTAGATTATTTGTGAAAACAGAGAAGAGTAGGGGTCCAAGGATGGATCCTTGGGGAACCCCTATGAAGACAGGTAGTTGGGGAGATATGTCATTCTGCCATACAATGGATTGTTGGCGGTCAGACAGGCAACTCTGAAACCAGTTGGTGACTGATTGTGAGAATGACAGGTTATTGAGGACAGAGATAAGTTGTTTGTGTGGGACCATGTCAAATGCTTTAGATAGGTCTAGGAAAGTAGCAGAGGAGAGATAGTCATTATTTTTATGCTGAAGGATAGTGTTAGTAAAGGAGAGTAAGGCAGTGGTGGTGCTATGGTTTGGTCGGAAACCATGCTGAGTATTGGAAAGGAGATTGTTAGTAAGGAGGTAGTCTGAGACCTGAGAGTGTATGCATCTCTCTAGTATTTTGGAGAGTGGAGAGAGAATAGCTATGGGGCAGTAATTGGTTAGTTCTGTGGAGGGTCCGCATTTGTGGAGGGGAATTATATGTGATACTTTCCACAGTGTGGGAACATAACTTTCTGACAGAGATCAGTTAATCAAGATGGATACTGGGTAGGCCAGAGCATCAGCTGTGATTTGTAGGTATTCACTTGGGAAGTTGTCTGCTGCTAATTTGGTGGGTTTAAGTTTAGTTAAGAGTTTTTTTATGTTGGAGATAGGTACAGGAGAAAAAGAGAAGGCAGTGGGGAGATTAGTAGTTGAAGGTGTGGGTTGGAGGGGAAGGGGGTTGTGTTGTTTAGCTAGTGATAGTATGGTTTGTGTGAAATGTGTGTTGAATGAGGTAGCAATATTTTCTGAGGAGTGCGGGATGTTAGGAGGAGGGGTTCTGACTTTACATGGGTGGAGGATGGAGTTTATGGAGGACCAGCATTGTTTGGGGCTATGTTGTGAGGAGTCTAGCGCAGACTGGTAGTATTGGAATTTGTCCTGTTTTATTAGCATTTTGACTCTATTGCGTAGTTCTAGGAATTTCTATCTAGTTGAGGGGGTTTGATTTTGCGCCAGTGCTCCCAGGCTTTATCCCTGTTTTTCATTTCTGACTTAGTGGTTTTCTGCAGCCATGGGGAGGGTTGTGCTTTGATTCTGGAAAGTCTTATGCGGGCATGGTAATTAAGGATTCTCAGGAAGGTAGTTTTAAAAAATTCAACTGCGTCATCAAGACTAAGGTACTTTAGAGGATGCCAGTTACATTCTTTGAGGGATGAGATGAATGTGAGTGGGTTAAAGTTTATTTTTTACATATCTGACGGTAGACGACAGGTTTAGCTTGGTACAGGTATTTTTTCAATAGGAATGCTGGGGAGTTATCACTGAGACTATCTGATAAGCAGCCTGTTACATGTGATTGGGGGCTCTTACTGACTAGTATCAAATCCAGGGTAGTGTGCTTGCTGGAGTTTTTATTTATCCTGGTTGGCGACTGGACTAGTTGGGTGAAGCCATGAAGGTTTACATGATGGGTTGGATGGTTGCCAGAACAGGATTGCCAGTCAGTATTGAAATCACCTAAAATTATAGTTTCTTGGGGAAGATGGTGGGTAGACAAGCTGAGGAGGTTTTCTAGTGGAGGGATGTTTTGGCCAGGTGGGAAGTAGCATCCAATTATGTTGATGGTTTTGTTTTGGTTTATTTTGAGGTTGGTATATATTATTTCTTTATTGCCTATTTGTGGAGATGATGATTTTAAGATCTGGATGTTTAGATGTTGTTTAAATATTATAGCTATACCGCCTCCTTTCTTGTTTAGCCGGTCTACTCTTAGTATGCCATAACCTGTAGGGAGTATTTGCTCACTGGTAATGTGAGGTTTTAGCCAGGTTTCTGTCAGTATGACTATATCTGGGGAGTACAAGTCTATGGTGGCATGGAGTTCATGGACTTTGTTGGATATACTTCTAATATTTAGGCTTAGTAGAAAGAAGTCATTTGGCTTTCTATTGGCTGTAATATGGGAGAAGTTGTGGTTTCTAGTCTGATTATGAGGATTGGGGTTGGAGATGGCAGGGCCAGGGTTGGGGTGGGTGTCTCCACTTAGGGTTAGTTTTGATATGCATGAGGTTATTAGTTTTCTCAGTTTTTGAATGTGTTTGTTTATAAGGGAAACTTTATGATTGTACTCTGTGGGTAATAGGTATGGTGAGAGGGTTACTATGTTAAGTTGTAGGGATGCTTTATGTTTGAGTAATATAGTTGGTAGAATATGTGGGGGTGCATAGGGATGGTTCTTGAGCTGGTGGGAGGGGAGCTGAGTCTGGGTGAGACATGAGTGGTGGTGTGAGTAGTAGTACAGTGGTAGTGGTTGAGTGGGGCAATGATGGAGCTTTGGTAGGATGTAAGATATGCAAGGAGAGTGCATGCAGTGAGCATAAGTAAGGTATGCTTGTACATGTTAGTTGAGGAGGTGTGATAGTAGTGGGAAGATGGAGGAGGAAGTGTTGGGTTAGCGCTGTGGTTGGCTACTGGAAAGATGGGAGGGGTTTGTGAATGTAATAAAGGTGGGACCACTGGGGGCGGGAGGGAATAGGAGCAGGGTGAGGAGCGAAGTGGGTAGAGACCCCGTTAGTTGCTCTTATGAGGGGGCTGGAAACAATCAGGTAACAGAGTTAACTGATGAATGAACATATGATAGTGACAAGGGTGTCTGTAGTTTTAAAAATGGTGCCTGCCACAGGTAATATTTATTAACTTTGGGATTGTCTTAAGGTAATAAACAGGGAAGGGAGAACAAGGGTGTGAGCAGGCAGTTCTTTGTACTGCTGCTAATGAGCCAAAGCAAAGACAAGTTAGTGTTTGAGAAACAATCACAATTGACCAAGGACTGCTCTGAAACTGTAAGTCATTTCTTAACCATTTTCAGGTGGAAAAACAGGATAACCTTGTATCAGTAGGCCACTGTGGTCTCAGTTTAAATTAACAAACACACAGTATTGATCAGATTATGGATACTATCTGCTAACAGAAGGGAATAAGAGAAAGTGGAAGATGAGTGTGTGTGTGTGGGGGGACTGCTTACAAGCCAAAGCAGAGTGCTCTCCAGGGGAAAATGAATATTGGCTCAAACAGGTAGACACATACTCAGAGTTAACTGTAGCTGTTTGCAGACAGTTCAGACCCGGACTGCACTTTTCTTATAAGAATGTTAAAGGTGGTACCGCAGTTGAATACTTAAGAGTGGTGTTAGGTTCAAAGTTAACTTTAGTTGTTTGCAGACAGTTCAGACCCGGACTGCACTTTTCTTATAAGAATGATAAAGGTGGTACTGCAGTTGAATACTTAAGAGTGGTGTTAGGTTCAAAGTTAACTTTAGTTGTTTGCAGACAGTTCAGACCCGGACTGCACTTTTCTTATAAGAATGATAAAAGTGGTACCGCAGTTGAATACTTAAGAGTGGTGGTCGGTTCAAAGTTAACTTTAGTTGTTTGCAGACAGTTCAGACCTGGACTGCGCTTTTCTTATAAGAATGATAAAGGTGGTACCACAGTTAAATACTTAAGAGTGGTGTTAAGTTGGAGAGACACTGAGCTCCTCATGGGGCCTATAGCAGAGTGTATTGTAGTTTTAAAAAAATGGATAGAGCATATGGGATATGGGAAATGGCTGGCCTGCATCAAATTTGCCACAGTTTCCTGTCCTTCCCTTGCTGTGCAATTCCAGCTGAACTTTTGCACAGGTTTCCTACTGAAAGCTCCAAATTATCTTCATATGGCAACTGATCAGACACTTCACACTCCACTGGTTTTTCCTTAATTTGGGGATCCATTGCTCTATCCTGCTGTGATGTTATCAGAGTTAGATTTTCTACACTATATCCTTCACTTCACAGGTAATCCATAACCTCAGTTTCTATTGCTTTAATTTCTCCATTACTAATCTTTTTTTCTGCTTTTCCTCTTGGTTTTATTATTCTTTTGTAATGTAAAATTTTCCATATCTGGATGCCTTTGCCTGTATTTCTCTTCAAGTAGATTTGGTGTGGCACTTTTTGTATTGATTAGTTTTGCTTTCTCCTTTGCATAAATATTGCACCACGTTAAATCCCCTTTTCTTTCCCATATCCACATTTCTTTTTCAGAAGTTTCCTGATCCCCCTGTTTCTCCTTACTTGAGGGACTCATTGTTCTATCCTTCAGTGATATAGCCTCTGTTAGACTTTCTACACTAAATCCTTCATTTCACAGGTATTCCGTAACGTCAGCTTCTATTTTCTTAACGTGTACTTTACGAATCTTCTGTTCTTCGCTCCCTCTTTGTGATCTTGTTTTTTGTATTGTGAAATGTTCCATATCTGGATGCCTTGCTTGTATTTCTCTTTGAGTATCTTTGAAGGCTGCTTTTTCTGTATTGATTAATTTGGCTTTCTCCTTTACATAAACATTGCACCATATCAGCTCTTTCTTTCTTTCCCATGTCCATATTTCTTTTTTATATCTTTCAAAAAACTCTAGATTTGGTTCTTTATATTTTTGCACTTCCTCAGTCGTTTTTTTTTTTTTTCCAAATGGCCCAAGGTTTCTTGGTCTATATAATGTTTTTCATAAATCTATTGTATTAATGAATACACATTTTTATTTGAAGATTCTGACTGTTTTCTTGTGCAAGTATTCTTCTTTCCTCTAATTTCTCTGTTTATCGTTTTGCATATCTTCTGTCTGGAAATTCTGAGCTTCTTGCATAATAGTAATTTATTTTATCTTCAACAATCCACTCTATCACCTTTATGACTCTTTCTTGGCCTATCATTTTTTGTGATTTTTGTGGACTACTACTTCCCTCTACAACTTGGGGGGGGGGGCATCCTCCCCTGGGCATAGCCTAACCCATTTGTACGAATGTTTTCAGGTCTTGACGATTCTACACTGTCATTTTTTCCAGTCCTGGTATCACTGCACCTACCAGGATCTGGCACTTTTTTATCCTTGATCTTGTACACCCAGCTATCGTTTTAATTTTTTTAACCTACTTCTGTACACAATATATACTATATAAAATGCAGTCAATATATCAGTGTCATCTTGGTGAGATGTTTTAAACAGGGTCCACCTTGGGAAGGTACTCACCAAGACTTGAGAATGAATTCAATTCCAGCAATACTACTGTCCTTTATTTACTGGCTTATCAGATTTGCCACATCTCATTGTGTCTCAACTATCAACAACATAAGGCAAAACATTCCACAACCCAATATTCTGGTCATAGGAGACTCCATTGTGAAACACACTGATGTCCCTCGCATCAGGGTGGATAAGGAGAAGGTTACAGTTAGTCGCATGTCAGAGGATTCATCAGATCATGCAAGCACTCAGGTCACTTACCCTTATAGTTTCATAGTTTCATAGTATAGTACTAGGCTATCTGCCCTGGGGCATTTGTAAGCCTAGCCATAGTGATGTGGCTTTTGCCACCCCATGAAATGGTACAAAAAATGTACAGAATAAATTTGGAATACTGTGCCTCTGTCTAGTAGTGACACAATGAAGGTCCCCTTATATAATATAATTAGTTTACTGTGCCCCCTTCTAGCAGTGACACAGATGTGACCCCTGGGGTAAACTTACGATCTCCCATCCAGTCATCAAGATTTCTCTTGAAGAGTGTCAGTGAGGGGCTCTGCCTAATACGAACTGGGATCTTGTTCCAAAGCATGGGAAGCCTCTGGGTTATGAATCTATCCCTCCAGCATGTCCTATTCATACTTGTGCTGAGGTTTAAGTTTTTAGCTCTCGTGGTCCTGATGGATTTGGATTTTTTGAGGTGGAGCATGTCCATCAGATCCTGATTGGACATGGCCTTGTACGTCAGGCAGAGATCACCTCTGAGCAGGCGGTATGCTACTGAATAGAGCTGAAGTTTCTTTAGTCTGGCAGAATAAGACATATGTTGGAGACCCTTGATCCTCTTGGTGAGGTACTTTGGTGGTATCTCCAGCTGTTGCAAATGCTGGGTGAGGTACATACCAAATGGGGCATTGTACTCAATCATGGGTCTGATGAGGGAGGAATATAGGGGTACAATGACATCCTTGAATCTGGATGTGAATCCCTTCATGATGAGGTGTGCAAGGTAGAATGTTTTTCTAACCACTTTGGCAACATGGGTGTCAAATGAGAGGTCGCTGTCGACTTGGGACCCTAGGTCTCTGATTACTTTTTCTGTACTCAGTGGGTTGCTGTCTATGTGATAATTTGTGGGTACTTTGTTTTTCCCAAAGGGGATGACTATACATTTTTGGCATTTAGTTTAAGGCCGTGACTCCGGCACCAGTTGTCCGTTTCTGTGAGGCCTTTTTGTAGGATGTGTGTGTCTGCTGGTGTATCGACTATGGCACCTAGTTTGCAGTCATCTGCGAACTTTGTCAGCCACAGCCCTCCCATGTTTGCTTTAACATCTGAGAAATAAATGCCGAACAAGAGGGGTCCCAGGACAGATCCCTGTGGGACACCACTTGTGACTGGCTTTGAGTCTGACATTGCTCCAGCGATTTTAACTTTATGGGTTCTGTCCTTTAGTCAGTTTGCAACCCATCTAGTGACATAAGGGTTTACTTTTAAGCTGTTGAGCTTATCTATGATGCCTGAGTGGGGTATTGTGTCGAAGGCCTTAGCCAAGTCCAGGTATGCTGTATGGACTGCTTTGCCCTCATCAATGGCTCTAGTGACTGTTTCTAAAAAGTCAACCAGGTTTATAAGGCAGGATCTGCCCTTTACAAAGCCGAACTGGGAGGGGTCAAGTGTCTGTAGGTCCCCTATGTCTCTGTTTATGAGTTCCATAATGATTCTTTCCATAGCTTTGCAGACCAGGCTGGTTAAGCTTATGGGGCAGTAGTTTCTAGGGTCTGTAGAGGCACCCCCCCTTGTGGAGTGGGACGACTGCTGCTGTACGCCAATGTTCAGGTACATATCCCGAAGTAAGGCTAAGGTTAAATAGCATTTTTATGTGTGGGTTTAGCTCCTCTTGGAGTTCACGTACGCAACCTGGGATACCGTCAGGTCCCATTGATGCTGTGTTTTTGCTTTGTTTAGGGCAGTTCTCACTTGGACATCTGAGATGACAGGAGATTACATTCAGCTGAGATAAGTATTTCTTCTTTTGGGGTGAAGGAGGGAGAAATTTGCACTGAACCTGTCAGCCAGAATGTTGGCAATATCTGTGGGTTCAGTGTATTTTTTGTTGTTTTGAACCAACTCTGAGCATATCTGAGGGTTTCCCTCCAGGTTTTTAACATAGCTGAAGGAGGCTTTGTGGTTATCTTTAGTGTCCTTAGCGATTTTTCTCTCAAAGTTGACCTTGGATGTTTTTATGAGAGAACGTAGTTTTCTGCTAATGTTGATCAGAGATGTCTTCCCTTCATGGGATTTTGCTCTGACGTGCAATAGCTTCCTTCTTTTGTTATACAATTTGTTTATGGCTGAGGTCCACCAGACAGGACGCTTACCTTTGGTGGAGAGGGACTTGGATTTGTTTGGGATTGCATGATCCATGCATTCTTGGAGATGTCCATAGAAAGCATTTGTGAAGGATTCGGCATTGTGGGATGTGGTATCCACTGGCACAGTGGGCTTAAAGGATACCATCTCAGTCTTAAGAAGAGTGAAGTCTGCTTTTGAGAAGTTTTTCACTGTGGTCTTTTGTGCTGGGGTGGAGGTGGGATATGTATATCCAGGGTGATTAGTTTGTGGTCAGATCTCACTAGTGAGGGGTATACTTCGGTGTGGAGCATTTTGTCCCCATGTTTGTGATAATCAGGTCTAGTATATTATCTCCCCTAGTGGGAGAGGTGACTAGTTGTTCCAGTGCATTTGAATTTATGAATTCCAGGAACCTTTGAGCTAGGGTATTAGGGCTAGAATAATGTACCCAATCTATGTTTGGGTAGTTGAAGTCTCCCAGTATGATGGTATTTTGTGATACATTCATATCCTCCAATGTCTTCAGGAAGGCTGAGTGGGGTTCTTGAGATTGGGAGGGTGGTCTGTAACATGTTACCAGTTGTATAGCAGTTTTGCCTATGGTTAGTTGCACCTGTATGGTCTCTGATGCTTCATGTGTTGCTACTAACCTGGAGGTGTGGGTGTCCTTGATGAATATGGAAACTCTCCCTCCCTTTGTGGTTCGGCCCAGGTTTTGGGGCTGAAAAGCATGATACAAGGTATAGCCTGGTAGCACTGGGGTGCTCTCAGGAGCCTTGAACCAGGTTTCAGTTACTGCACAGACGTCGATGTTCTCCATGCTGAGGAGTGCATCAAGTGCCTGCATCTTGAGATTTAGACTTCTGGCATTGAGCAGCATTACCCTTAGTTTTTTTCCATTTTTGTTTTCTAAGGAGGTGGGTTTGTCTTTTGAGCCTTGTGTGAATGACCTGAGATGTACCTCCCTGGACTGTATGAAGAGAGACATGGTTGAGCTGTCAGAATACATGTCACAGACAGGAATGTGCCTAGCATTGAGCAACATTCTACTGTCTGCAATGATGATGCCACAATACAGGCAGACAATGATCGCCTTTAACAACCGGTTTATTGGTGTCATTCCAAAGGGGTCCAATACTTGTCAGCCTGGGAGGACATGGCTGACAGGCCACGCTGCTTTGGCAGGGATGGTCTTCACCTGTCATCTCTAGGCTTTTGGATATTGGTCAAAACTTTATCGAGTCCTGTAATGATGTGAGGTAGTGCCAGCTGTGCCAGAGGGAGTAGGGCAGTGCATGTGTAACATATGCCAGCATAGCTAGCTGGAGTTTTGTAAAGAATTATATGTCATTTGAACATCAAACTGATTTGTACAGATGCTTATGTTAAAAATGTATTTGTAAAGCTGCTTGTGTTAAAAATGTATCAACAGTGGTCCTGCTGGACAGAAAATAAATATATATGTATATCAGACTATATCATTGTAACTGATGAAATGTATATATTTTAATTCTGGAAGGGAAGGGGTTAAGCTCAGCCCAGCTAACCTTAAGAAAAATAGCCTGAAATTAAATTAATTGGTTTAAGCCATAAAGACTTTATCTCACAGCTCTGAATGCTGCCAGAAAATAGTTTGTTAGTTTCTGCAGGAAGGATGGATGTGTTGGAATTGTTCTAAAGTTTTTTAGATGCTGTAATAAACATTAGCTAAAGTTTTATGAGTGTATTGTGACACATCAGTGCCAGATCCTGGATCAGTTTCTAGTGACGGGGAGTGTGGGAAACAGAGTCAGGTGACCAGATGTAATGTTATTCTGTAGTTAGCATTGAAATTGTATTTATAGGTTCATAGGTTCATAGGTTGGTACTAGGCTATCAGCCCTAGGGCCTATACAAGCCTAGCCATAACAATTCCCTGGATATTTCTTCCCACACTATTTACTTCCCTGGACCCCTGTCTAGCAGGGCGACTGACGTGATCCCCAGGGTGAATTTCCTTTCTCCCATTCAATCATCAAGGTTCCTTTTGAAGAGGACCAAAGAGGCACTCTGCTTGACATGTATGGGCAATCTATTCCAGAGTATGGGGAGTCTCTGGGTCAGGAACCTATCCCTCCAGCATGTTTTGTTTATTGTGATGACAAGGTTTAGATCCCTGGAGCGTGTGGCTCTGAGGGATTGGGATTTCTTTAAGTGTAGCATGTCCAACAGCTCTGGGTTTGACATGGCCTTGTATGTTAAGCAAAGATCGCCTCTGAGTAGACGATATGCGACAGAGTATAGCTGGAGTTTTTTAAGGTGGTCAGCGTAGGGCATCTGCTTTAGGCCTGTGATTCTTTTAGTGAGGTATTTCTGTGGCCTTTCCAGTTGTTGCAGATGTCTTGAGAGGTACATACCAAACAGGGCATTGTATTCTATAATGGGTCTAATGAGGGATGAGTACAGTGGGACAATGACCTCCTTTTTTCTGGATGAAAATCCCTTAGTAATGAGGTGTGCCACATAGAAGGATTTCCTGACTGTTGTGGCAATGTGGTTATTGAAGGTGAGACCACTGTCCACCTGTGTCCCTAAGTCTCTTATCAAACTTTCGGTGTTTAGTGTACTGCCACCTATATGGTAATTCACAGATACATGTTTTTTCCCAAAGGGGATAACTATACATTTCTTGGCACTGAGCTTGAGGCCATGGCTCTGGCACCAAGCATCTGTTTCTGTAAGGCCCTTTTGTAGAGTATACACATCATTTGGGGATTCAATAATGGCTCCCAGTTTGCAGTCATCTGCAAACTTTGTTATCCAGAGTCCCTTAGTGTTGGCCTGTACTTCAGAGAAGTAGATGCCAAACAAGAGCGGTCCCAGGACTGAACACTGAGGTACTACACTTGTCACTTGTCTGGAGCTGGATTTGGAGTCGGCTACTTTTACAGTGTGGGTTCTATCAGTAAGCCAGTTAGCAACCCATTGGGTGATGTAGGGATTAATGCCCAGCTTAGTAAGTTTATCTATGATTCCAGAGTGGGGGATGGTGTCAAAGGCCTTGGCAAGGTCTAGATAGGCTGTGTGGACCACCTTACCCTTGTCCATGGCTCTGGAGACTGATTCGAAGAAGTCAATTAAGTTCAGGAGACATGATCGGCCCTTCACGAACCCAAACTGGGTGGGGTCCAGTGTTTGAAGGTTGCCAATGTCTTTGTTTATAAGTTCCATGATAATACGCTCCATAGCCTTGCAGATAAGGCTTGTCAGACTGATGGGATGGTAGTTTCCGGGATCCACGGTGGATATCCCCTTGTGGAGTGGGATAACTGTAGCTGTGTGCCACTCAGTGGGCACAAAACCTGAGGTGAGGCTATGATTAAACATGACACTTAGGTGAGGTGCCAGTTCATATTGTAGTTCATGTAGTACACAGCCCGGGATGTCATCTGGTCCCATGGATGCTGTATTCTTAGCTTTGGAGAGTGCGTTTTTTACCTGTGTGGCCATTATTACCGGAATTTGGCAATCTTCCGGTATTGAGATGGGCCATTTAGGGGGTGAGAGGGGGGTGAAGTTGGCACTGAATCAATCTGCCAGGATATTGGCAATATCCTTGGGATCAGTATATTTAATGCCATTCTATTTTAGCTCAGAGCAGATCTGAGCATTGCCATTTAGATTCTTGACATAGTTATAGAATGCCTTGTTGTCTTTGGAATCTTTGGCAATTTTGTTTTCGTAACTAGCTTTGGAGGATTTTATGAGGGATCTCAGTTTCTTACTGAGGCTGGTAAGGAAGTTTTTTGCATCCTGGGATTTTCCTCTTTTCTGCAACAGCTTCTTCCTTTTGTTGTAAAGTTTGTTTATGGCAGGGGACCACCAGATTGGCTTCTTTTTTTTTGGATGAGAGCATCTTGGTTCTATTTGGGATGGCACGATTTATACATGAGTGGATGTGCTCGTACAGTGCCTTAGTGTAGGATTCAGCAGTTGAACTTTCAGCTCCCATCTGCATGGGTGTCATGAAGTTTGCCACTTCTGACTTGAGTAGTATGAAGTTGGCTTTGGAGAAGTTTTTTATGGAGGTTTCCTTACTGGGGGGTGGGGGTGGGATGTGGATGTTAAGGGTGATTAGCTTATGGTCAGACGTGACTAACCAGGGGGTGACCATAGGTGTGGAGCATCAATTTCCCATGTTGGTAATGACCAGGTCTAGGATATTGGAGCCCCTGGTGGGACTATGGATTAGTTGATCCAGGGCATTGGAATTTATGAATTCCAAGAACCGTTGGGCAAAGGTGTTGGTACATGAGTAGCTTTCCCAGTTAATGCAGGGTAGTTAAAATCACCCAGTATTAGGGTGTTTGGTTCTATCTTAATATTTTCCAGTATGTTTAGAAAGGTGTAGTGAGGATCATGGGGTATGGCGGGGGATCTGTAGCAAGCTACAATTTGGATTGTGGTCTTATCTAGTGTTAGTTGCACCTGGAGAATTTCAGACGCATTGTGTTGGGCAACTAGCCTGGTGGTGTGAATATCCTTGGTGAATATTGACACTCCTCCACCTTTAGTGTTTCGGTCCTGCTTTGGTGGCCGAAAAGTGTGGTAAGAGTTGTAGCCTGGTATTGCAGGGGTGCTCTCTGGAGCCTTGAACCAGGTCTCAGTTACTGCACCGATATCGATGTTCTACATTTTTAAGAGTGCCTCGAGAGAGTGCATTTTGAGGTTTAGACTTCTAGCATTGAGTAGCATTACCTTCAGATTTTGCATGCTTGTACCTGTTACGGTGGTGGTTTTGTTCTTTGAACTTTGCCTAAAAAAGGCACTATAGGGGTGGCAAGAGCCTTAGCCAGTAACCTGAATCCCAGAGGCAACAGGTGCAGACCATCTCTGGCAAAGCATCGTGGTCTGTCAATCATGTCATCCCACGCAGACAGATACTGGATCCCCTTTGAATGACACCAGAAGCTTAACCAATTGTTGAAGTCAATCATTTTGTCCTTATATTGTGGTATCATTCTGGGCGAAGGCAGGATGCTACTCACGGCTAGGGTCATACCTGCCTGGGCCACATGATCCGAGAGCTCTTCCATGTCTCTTTTCATGTAGTCCAGGGAGGTACGTCTCAAGTCATTCACTCCAACATGGACAATGACAGAGTCATATTTGTACTTGTTGTGGAGTGACTTGAGTGCATGCGTTATGTGACGGATTCTGGCACCCGACAGGCAGCTGACTGTAATTTTCTCCTTGTTCAACCTGGTGAGAGGGACATCAGTGTGTCGGACTATAGAGTCACCTATGACTAAAGTGTTAGGTACATTGTCTTGCCTTAGGGGCTGTCGCTAGGTGGCACACAGGTGTTTTGAACTATGTGACACTTTGGTTGTGATTGGTGTTTGCGTTTCAGCTTCAGAGGTCCTTGTTGCTTGGGCAGGTTACAGTTAAGGGCCTCTGCATATGTGGATTTAGTGTTGCTATGTGTGGGTGTTGGTGTGAGTTTAGAAGGGCTATGTGTTGCTTGAGGTGTAGTGCGGGTGTTAACCTTCTCCTCTTGACTGTCTAGCACAATCTTGGGTGGAGAGAGCTTTGCTTCCATTTTGGCTATGTAAGTGCATCTCTCACAGGTTGTAGTGTTGGGTGGTAGGAGGAGAGGGTTGTCTGTGTACATGAGGCAATTGCTGCATTGCCCCAGAATGCCCAGATTCACCAGGTGGACAGGAGAAATCACCGGAAGCTGACCCTTGGACATGCCTGGTTTGATGCTTTTTTATTTTTTTTTATTTTTTTTTTTTTGTAAAGTACAGGAGCTGTTTTCCCTTACCTTAGCAAGGCACTTTGCAATTATAGGCTGTTTAGTGCCTACTATTAATTTCTCCTTATTAACAAGGAGAGTTGAGTGCTTGTATCAGTTTAAGGCTTCCTAGTGCTTTCCAGCAGGTATTAGAGAAAGTGCTAGTCAAAGGGGTGCTTAAAAGTAAGATGAAAAAAAAATGTACACTGCAGTGTGCACTAGAGAAGGTAGATGTGAAAGTAGGTAACTTAAGTTTTACCTGTTTAAAAAGTTAAGGTTTAGTGGAGAGTTACTATTTTTAAAACAGCAAGATGGGTTGAAAGGGGTGGTCACTTTTGTATTCTGGTACTATGGAATACAGTAGGATGGCCAATAAATTTAAATAGTTGAAGGGGAGGGGTTTTTGATTTAGTGATTACTCACACAAGCCACTGAAAGTAGAGAGGAAATGAGATATATGGTCAGATTAACATAAGAGGCAGGCAACTAGAAAGACAGTGGTATTTAACAAGACAACTATGACTGGGTGGGAAGACAGGAAAAAAATTCAAAAATTCTGCCTGACTCAGAAGAGAGAGACAGCTGTGGTCTCTTTTGAAGTTTTAATATGCTGTTAAAGCAGAATGCAGGTAAAACACAAGGTAAAGAAAACAAACTACAGTATTTAAAATATACAAAATACAAAAAATAAAATCAAACTAACCTTTCCTTCACAGCAAAGTGTAGCAGAGTCTGGATGAGCCTTTGAATGTTAGTGAGAGATGTGAGGGGTGCACTCTGATTCTGGATCTGACAAGATACTCACCCACGTTCATCTTGCCTTGCTTTAGTAAGTAATTATGGAACAGTAATTCTTCAGTTAGAAATATATAGTGAGATTAGCTAAATGTAGTTTTTTCTGTATCTGTGTGAGTCTTTCCATCTAGGTTTTTTTATAATTCCTGTGTTGAAACTCTTGTGTTCATTGTAAATGGATATTCTGTATTTTCATTTTTTTATTATTTATTATTAACTATAACTATACCTTTCATTGTGGCTGGTCTCTTATAAAATATTTAATCTTTGAGAGTACTTGCATTTATTTAGATTTATTTATAGGCACTGTGGCTCCATTTTCCTGAAAGTCTTGCTGCTTGGTTAAACACTAGCATTTGTATAAGTATTAATTCTAATAAGTGAAATTGGGTACCCTGGTAAGAGCCTTAAAGTAGCTGGCTTCAGGTGTTCTGGTGGCAGCAGATCTACCTTATAGTCTGGGTGGAGGTAGCAGAGCTGGTAAGCTGTGCCAGCCTTTCCCAGGTATGTGTGTGTGTATGTGTGAAAATCAAATCTCAAAGAGAATGTGTGTGACAGTTACTTTGAACAGGGACACTGAGTGCACTGATTTCACAGAGAGGTTGGTGGAGGACATGGCTTGGGACACCCTGCTGAGGCCTCAGCTCTATAGCAGTCAGTGGGGAGTCTTATTGAGGGCCTGGAGAGAAAGCCCAGCCCCTGGACTGGAGTTTGAATTCACTGTGTGCTCTTAAGGGAAATTGTATTTGGTCCAGAGAGTTGCATCTGAAAATATTGTGTGCATGTCTATTTTTCTCACTGTGGACATACCCCATCAGTGTCAGTGGTGAGGACTGAAGTTCCTTGATCACTGGCCCAGAAGAGGGATGTTACATATTGGTGAGCAGCAGTGTGGATATTAATTGAACTTCTGTAGCCTGTAAGCAGTTGTCAGTATAGGTGTGTATACTCTCAGCAGCCACAAGGTAAACATGCAGAGTTTCAATTTTCGCAACAGCTTTATTTATTTTTTTTAGTTCAGTTTAGTCAGAAAAAGCAGGCAAAGATATCAGCAAAGGATTATAGCAAGCTGACAGTGAACCAGTTGGCTAAGGTGTGCAAATCCAAAAAACTGGTGTATGCCAACCTAACTAAAGAAGAAATTATTTCAGCCTTAGTCACAGCTGCAGCACAGATCAACAATCGGAAAGACAACCAATTTGGTGATGGGGATGTGCAACCCTCAGACACAGGATAGTTCAACTTTTCATCAGAGGACTTAAAAACCTATCTGGAGTTAAAGAGACTTTAACTGGAGGCAAATGTATGGAATTAGAATCAGCAGGAGACTGCAGCATTTAGAGACCAAAGAAAATGAGAAACAGCATCAACATGAAAGGGACATGCTGACTCTTCAACAGGAACATGGAGGTAATGGGGAAGGAAATAACCGAACCCCAGGAATAACAAAGGTCAAAGGTCAGTACATGTCTTCCCAGTATAAAGAAGGTGATAATTTTGACAGTTTTATTCATATATTTGAAAGAGTATGTAAACAATATGAAGTTAACCAAGGGGTCTGGGTATGGTTCCTGACCCCCTTAGTCAATGGTAAAGCAGTAAGTGCTGTTTCTAAACAGTCTGATACTGATTGTTTAAATTATGACAAGGTTAAACAAAGTTTATTATATTGTTTTTGGTTAACACCTGAAGCTTACAGAAAAAAATTCATGAGGATAAACATAGGGCAGATGAGGGCAGCACAGTGGTGCAGCAATTAGTGTTGTCTCCTCATGGCAAGAGATTCTCCAGTTTAATTATGATCTGGGGTGCCTTTTTTGAGGAGTCTGGATGTCCTCCCTGTGTAACCATGGGTTTCCTCTGGGTGATCAGGTTTCCTCCCACATTCCCAAGACATGCTGCAGGTGGATTTGACATTCTAAATTGGCTGTAGGTGTCAGCATGTGTGTGTGGGAGGGGTCTACTTCAAGGCATTGAATTACCACTTCATTGAATCCCACATCATATAGATGACATGGCCAAAACTTCAGAACATCAGACACCCAGAACATCAAAAACTAACCCTGGGAAAACAACCAGTAATGCAACATAAAAATAAAAAAGCAAGCAAATATAACCTACCAATGTGGGGGGGCAAAGATCCCCACACCCCCTATGGGGGCTCCACCACCTATGCCACCACTGACTAAATATACCAACTCCAGGATTGCACTACAGTGTGGAAAGGACAACGTTCACCATGGGGGCCAAGTGGTTCTTTTCCCATGGAAAGTTTTCAATGTTCCAGGTGTTCGATGTTCTGCAGTTTCAGTGATGTTGTCTTAATGATGTGGGATTTGATGAAGTGGTAATTCTATACTTTGAAGTAGAGTGTGTGTGTGTGTGTGTGTGTGTGTGTGTGTGTGTGTGTGTGTGTGTGTGTGTGTGTGTGTGTGTGTGTACTGCCACTCGTTCTGCAGACACCAATGATCCACTGTGACATCCCCTAACAGGAGCAGCTGAAAGGAGAAGAAGAAGACAGGGCAGATGAAAGTGTATGTGATTATGTTGCTGAGCTAAGCATTATTTTCATAGGTAGGTGAGTGGGTGTCAGTTCTCCATTTCTGTAAAGCTGGCAGACGTTTTGGTGAGTGAACAAACCCTTAGTGCTTTGCCTGAGGGCATGAGAATCTGGTTGGCAGACCAGGAGTGTAATTCTGCAGATGAGCTAGGGAGAAAAGGGACTCTGTACTTGGCAAGCAGGGTGTCACTGCACAAGAAGGAGATACCCAGTATTGCACATGGATATAAGGGAACCCATGGTGGGCAGTCTAAACCACTCCAACAGAGCCTAGCAGTAAAAGGGGAAGCCACTAGTTCAGGTACACAGCCAGGCTCAAGGTTTAGATGTTTTAAATGTAACCATAGAAGCCATGTAGCATACAAATGTCCACTGAAGCAAGGTAGGGAACAAAAGGTGAGGGAGTCAGCAAATGGGAATAACAGCATGCCAGTGGTAAGTTGTCTGGAGACAACAGGGATACCAAACTATCACCGGAGTTTCTATCCTATCTTAGTGGATGTAAAACAGGTCACTGCCAAGAGAGACACAGCATCTGCCATAACCATTGTAAAGCCTGCAATGGTTAAAGAGGAGCAGTACTTTCTTTGGCAATCCACTCTAGTCAGAGCTGTTGGAGATACCCCATTCCATATACATTGGCTAGGGTTCACCTTGACTGGGAGGCTGGAAAAGGAAGTAAGCATGTAGGTGTGTTTGAGGATATCCCTGCAGATGTATTGATAGGGAATGATTCTGATAAAGCAGTACCTTGTGTGCATGCAGTTACATGCAGTCAGGCTTGGAGACAGGTATGTGGGTCTGGTAGCCTGGGGAGACCCAGACAGACCCCACACCTGAAGCCGGCATTGGTGATGTGGCTATTTCAGAGAGGGAGCTATCCTGTAGTAGTGAGCCTGAATGTGAGCCGCAGCTGCTGATAGGTAGTATTATTCCCTTGGACAGGATGAATACATGGGCAGAAGTGAGTGTTAGTACCCAGGCTGACAATGAGGCACTGCTGTCAGAAGATGGTAGACTTCCTGTGGAAGGGGAGCTGGGAAGACTCACAAAGGTAGAGTTCAGAAAGGATCAGCTCTCAGATCTTACATTACAAGGCTTGAGGGAGGTAGCTATTAGGCACCTGATTCTCAAGGAAAAGGGAAGTCTGTATACTGGAACAGAGGGTTATTATATAGAGACTGGACACCCGAGGGAGGGCTAGAAGGTGAGGTAATACAGCAGTTGGTAGTGCCCAGAGCCTACCATCTGTCACTTCTAGCCATAGCACATGACATTCCTTTTGCAGGTCATATGGGCATAAAGCATACCAAAAGCTGTATTAAGCAGCAGAACTTTTATTGGCTTGGGATTGCAAGGGATGTACTAGGATATTGCAGAACTTGTAAGCATTGTCAAAAAGTAGGCAGGGCAGGAAACAAGGTCAAAGCTCCTTTGATGGCTTTACCTGTGATTAAGGAGCCATTTAAGAGGATAGCTATGGATATTGTGGGGCCTCTGAGTACCCCAAGTTTCACTGGGAAAAATATATCTAGTGGTAGTAGATTATGTTACTAGATACCCTGAGGCAGTGTCCCTGTCCTCCATTGAGGCAGAGAAGGTGGCAAACACTTTGCTAGATATTTTCAGCAGAGTATGTTTCCCAAGAGAAATACTGACTGACTGACAGAGGTGACAATTTTATGTCAGACCTGCTGGCATGTCTGTGGCAGAACTGTGGGGTGACGCACCTCAAGACCAACCCCTATTATCCTCAGAGTAATGGTCTTATGGAGAGGTTAAACTCTTCACTGAAGACCATGATAAGGGCATTTGTCCCACTCTCTCTTAAAGTGGTCTGCAAATGCCCTTATAATGGTCTTCAGTGAAGAGTTTAACCTCTTCAGTGAAGAGGTTAAACTCTTCACTGAAGACCATGATAAGGGCATTTGCAGACCACTTTAAGAGAGAGTGGGACAAATATTTGCCTCATCTGCTATTTGCATACAGAGTGGTACCTCAGGAATCCACAAGTTTTTTATCCTTTGAGTTGCTGTATGGCACAGGGTGAGGGGGTGGCCTTGGATTTGATTCTTGATGAGTGGAAGGGTGAGTGCGACTCCCATAAGGAGTCTGTTGTGGCATATGTCCTAAACCTCAGGACAAGGCTTAGGGAGCTCATGGGTTTGGCCCAGGAGAACCTGGCAGGAGCCCAACAGCAGGAAAAAGTTCTGGCATGACAGAAATGCTCAAGCCGCAGAGTATGATGTGGGACAGCAGATTATGGTTTTCATTCATGTCAGACACAATAAGCTGGAGGCAGCATGGGAAGAACCCTTCCAAGTGGTAAGGAAAGTCAGTGATGTTAACTACATGGTAAAACTGTTAGGCATAAGGCAGGGGTACATACTGTACCAGGTTAACATGATCAAGCCTTACCATGATAGGGAGGCCCTTGTGCTGACTATTTTCAGTGGGTGGCAGGAGTCTTTGGGGAATCTGGTGACTGATGTCTTCAGTAAAGCTCATACTGACACCTCAGTGGAAGAGGTAGCAATGTCCCAGTGGCTATCCCCTACCTAGGTTCAAGACATCCAAGCAGTGTTACAGGGGTTTGGAGACATATTCACTGAGAAACCTGGGTGCACCACCATATAGATACAGGACCCCAAAGACCTATCAAGCAGGCCCCTTATAGGGTGCCTAAGCAAGTCAGACTGACTCTGAGGGAGGGGATACCAGAAATGTTGGAACTGGGAGTAATCCAGGAGTCCAGGAGTCCCTGGGCCTCCCCAGTGCTGCTGGTTCCAAAGAAAACTAAATAGTCACACAGAGTCAGATGCTTGCCCCATGCCTAGGAAAGATGAAGCCTTAGAGCACCTGGGCGGGGCTAAGTATCTGACCACTACTGATCTGACCAAGGGCTCCTAGCAAGTGCCCTTGACTCCCACCACTAGAGATAGGTCAGCCTTTGTGACTCCTTTTGGACTATACAAGTTCACATATATGTTGTTTGGGATGAAAAATGCCCCAGTGACCTTCCTGAAGCTGGTAGACCATATCCTAGTTCATAGGTTCATAGGATCATACTAGGCTATCTGCCCTAGGGCATTTAAAAGCCTAGCCAGAGTGTGTGTGTCTTTCACCACCCCTTAGGATGAGAATACTATACCCATTAGTTTGCTGTGCCTCTGTCCAGCAGTGATACAGAGATAATTCCCGGGGTAAACCTACGATCTCCCATCCACTCGTCAAGATTTCTCTTGAACAGAGTCAGTGAGGGGCTCTGCCTCACATGGACTGGGATTCTGTTCCATAGTGTAGGGAGTCTCTGGGTGATGAATCTGTCCCTCCAGCACGTCCTATTTATATCCGTGTTGAGGTTTAAGTCTCTTGCTCTCGTGGCTCTGGTGGATTTGGATTTTTTGAGGTGGAGCATGTCCATTAATTCTGGGTTGGACATGGCCTTGTATGTCAGGCACAGATCACCTCTGAGCAGACGGTATGTGACTGAATAGAGCTGGAGTTTCTTCAGTCGGGCATCGTATGACATATGTTTGAGCCCCTTTATCCTTTTGGTGAGGAACTTTTGGGGTCTTTCCAACTGCTGCAGGTGTCGGGTAAGGTACATTCTGAATGGGCGTTGTACTCAATCATTGGTCTGATAAGTGAAGAGTACAGGGTACAATGACCTCTCCTGATCTGGATATGAATCCCTTCATGATCAAGTGGGCAATGTAGAAGGTCTTCCTAACCACTTTGGCAATGTGAGTGTCAAAAGAGAGGTTACTGTCAACTTGGGTCCCCAGGTCCCTGATAACTTCTTCCATGTTTAATGGATTACCACCTATGTGGTAATTAGGGGTTACCTTGTTTTTCCCAAAGGGTATGACTATACATTTTTGGCATTTAGCTTAAGGCCATGGCTCTGGCACCAGTTATCCATTTCTATGAGACCTTTCTGGAGGATGTCTGTGTCTGATGGAGTGTCAATTATGGTGCCCAGTTTGCAGTCATCTGCAAATTTTGTCAGCCACAATCCCCCTATGTTTGCCTGCACTTCAGAAAAATAAATGCCGAACAAGAGGGGGCCCAGGACTGAGCCCTGTGGGACACCACTCGTGACCGGCTTAGAGTCTGACATGGCACCAGCAACTCTAACCCTGTGTGTTCTGTCCTTGAGCCAGTTTGCAACCCATCTTGTGACATATGGGTTTACATCTAAGCTGGTGAGCTTTTCTATGATGCCCGAGTGGGGTATTGTGTTGAACGCTTTTGCTAGGTCAAGGTAGGCTGTGTGAACTGCCTTACCCTCATCAATGGCCTTAGTGACAGTTTTGAAAAAGTCGACCAAGTTCAAGAGGCAGGATCTGCCCTTGACAAAGCCAAATTGGGTAGGATCCAGTGTCTGTAGGTCCCCAATGTCTTTATTTATGAGTTCCATTATGATCCTCTCCATAGCTTTGCAGACAAGGCTCATCAAGCTTATGGGGCGGTAATTTCCAGGGTCCATAGAAGCACCGCCTTTGTGGAGTGGGACCACAGTTATAGGGTGCCTAAGCAAGTCAGACTGACTCTGAGGGAGGGGATACCAGAAATGTTGGAACTGGGAGTAATCCAGGAGTCCAGGAGTCCCTGGGCCTCCCCAGTGCTGCAGTGCTGTAGGAGCAAGAGATTATGCCCTTGCTTACCTGGATGATATTCCTGGCATGAGCACCTTCAGCATGTCAAGGAGGTTCTGGGCAGACTGCAAAGGGTAGGGCTGACCATTAAGCCCAGTAAGTATCAGGTGGGTGTGGCAGAGGTCTCCTACCTGGGACATAGAGTGGGGAGTGGTAAGATCAGGCCAGTACCTGCCAAAGTGGAAGCTATTCAGGCATGGCCTGCCCCTGTTACCAAAAAGCAGGTGATCGAATTCCTGGGGACAGCAGGGTACTATAGAAAGTTCATTTCCAATTATAGTACAATAGCTGCTCTCCTCACAGACCCATTGAGGAAAAACTGGTCAGGTAAGGTTGTGTGGACCTCAGCCTGTGAGCAAGCATTCCAAAAGCTTAAAGGGGCTTTGGGAGGACCCCCTGTACTAGCCAGTCCAGATTACAACAAAGAATTTGTTCTACAGGTAGATGCTTCAAATCATGGGGTGGGAGCTATACTCAGCCAGGTTTCCTCAGAGGGAGAAGATCACCCAGTGGGATATCTCAGCTGTAGACTCCAACCCAGGGAGGAATGTTATTCAGCTGTAGAAAGAAAAATGTCTAGCCATAGTATGGGCACTGCAAAAACTTCAACCCTATCTGTATGGAAGGAAGTTAACTTTGGTTACAGACCACAATCCCTTAACATTGCTACATCCAGCCAGTCACCAAAAAGCCAAGTTACTAAGGTGGAGCCTAGGGTTGCAAGCATATAATACGACAGTGCAGCAGCACAGTGGGGTTAGCAATACCAATCCAAATGTGCTGTCAAGACAGGGTACGGGTTAATGTGTTCCCAGACAGGCTCATTTCTTTCAAGCAATGTTCCTCCAGGGACTCTGGAAAAACTAGCTTAAGTCTTCAAAGAGGAGAGATGTGATGATGTGAGGTAGTGCAAGCTGTATCAGAGGAAGTAGGGCAGTTCATGTGTAACATATGCCACCATAGCTAGCTGGAGTTTTGTAAAAAATTATATGTCATTTGAATATCAAATTGATTTGTACAGATGATTGTGTTAGAAATGCATTTGTACAGTTGCTTGTGGTAACAATGTATCAACAGTGGGTCCTGCTAGACAGAAAAGAAATACACATGTATGTCAGACTGTATTGTTGTAACTGATGAAATGTTTATATATTAACAGGGGATACTAGAAGCAAATGGGATAAGCTCAGACAAACTAACCTTAAGAAAAATAGCATGAAATTAAATGACTTGGTTTAGGGCATATATATTTTATCTCACAGGTCTGAATGTTGCCAGTCAATAACTTGTTAGTTTCTGCAGGAAGGGTGGAAGTGTTGGATTTGCTTTACAGTTTCCAGATGCTGTAATAAACCTTAGCAAAAATTATGTGCGTGTATTATGACACATCACAGCCAGAGCCTGGCTCAGTTTCTAGTAAGAAGGTAGGTTGGGAACTATAGAGTCAGGTGACTAGGCATGATGTCATTCTGTAGACAGCACCAAATTGAATCTGAATACTAGTGAGAGATAGATTTATAGGTTCAAAGAAAGTTACTAGGCTATTATCCCTAGAACCTTTATAAGCCTAGCCATATTATACCCTTGTTCCCTTATTGACCACGTTGTATGGTCTATATTTGCAGCGAGAGTCTATGATCAGCACTGTCAGCCCTTATCCAAGAAGGACATACGTGATACCCCAGGGGTAAATTTATGTTCTCCCATCTAGTTGTCTAAGTTATGCTTAAATAGGGTCATTGAGGAGGTCTGTTTTACGTGAACTAGGAGTTTGCTCCAGAGGGGTGGAAATCTCTGGAAGACATATCAGTCTCTCCAGCATGTCCTGTTAATGTCGCAAGCTAGGTTAAGATCCCTAGAGTGAGTGAATCTTGTCCCATTTAACTTGCAGATATGCACCATTTCCATTAGGGCATGGTCCGAGACTGCTCTGTAGGCCAGGAACAAGTCGCCTCTCAGCAGCCCATAAGATACAGAGTACAGTGACAGGGCCTTCAGTCTGTCCATGTAGGTCATATGTTGAACGCCCTGAATTTTCTTGGTGAGAAACCTCTGAGGTCTCTCCAGCTGCTACAGGTTTGTGGTGAGGTACATACAGAAGGGAGCATTGTACTCTATTAGTGGTCTGATGAGGGATGAGTATGAATTATAACATCCTTAGCTTTAGATGTGATGTCCTTACTTATAAGATGTGCAACATAGAAGGCCTTACTTACCACTGTGGACACATGGTGATCAAAGTTAAGGTTGCTGTCAACCTGTGTTCTCAAATCTTTCACCACAAGGTTTGAGCTAAGTGGGGGGGGGGGCACTGTTACTATTGTAATTTGCAGGGACTTCTCCTCTACTAAAAATGATGATAACATATTTTTTTGGTGTTTAGTTTAAGTCCATGGCTTTGGCACCAGTCATGTGTATGTGTAAGCCCTTTTTGTAGTATTGCAGCATAGTTGGGGGACTCAGTGATTGGAACAAATTTGCAGTCATCAGTGAACTTGGTAAGCCACAGGCCATCTGTTTTTGCCTGGACTTCTGAAAAACAGATTCCAAACAGTACAGGGCCCAGCACAGGTCCTTGTGATACACCACTGGTAACTGGTCTGCTGGTAGAGGTGGAATTCTCAACTTTGACTGTACGCATTCTGTCACTGAGCCAGTTGGCTACCATTCTAGTGACATATGGGTTAATTCCCAGCTGGGTGAGTTTCTCAATGATGCCTGAGTGGGGAGTTGTGTCAAAAGCCTTGGCTTAGTCAAGATAGGCTGTATGTACTGTTTTGCCTTCATCCAGGACTTTGGTGACATTCTCAAAGAAGTCCACCAGGTTTAATAAGCATGATCTACCCTTACTGAAGCTAAATTGGGTCAGGTCAAAAGTTTAAAGGTCACCTATGTCTTTATTGATAAGTTCTATTATGATTCTCTCCATGGCCTTGCAAATAAGACTGGTTAGGCTTATGGGTCTATAGTTCACAGGGTCAGTTGATGGACCCCCTTTGTGCAAGGGAATTACTATTGCTGTTTTCCACTCTGCTGGGACAAAGCAAGTACTTAAACCAGTTGTAAAGAGTTTGTGGTTCTGCTAAGTTCTGTTTTAGACCGTTTAGTAGGCAGTCTAGAATGTTACCCAGTCCCATAGAGGCTGTGTTTTTGGCCATGGAGAGTGCGGTTATGACCTGCACTTTGAAGATACTAGGTAGAGGACTGGTGAGAGGGATGCTTTGGGCTATGTCTGGGACGGACAGGGTGTAAAGTTTGCACCAAATCTGCCTGCTAGCAGGTTAGCAATGTCCTCAGTCAGTATGAGTGGTACCATCCACTACTAGTTCAGCACAAAACTGTGCTCTCCTTTTTAGACTTCTGATGTAACTGAAGAATGCTTTGTGAATATCCTCAACTAGGGATGCTAGTTTATCTTCATAACTGGCTTTAAAGGACTTTACAAGATATTTAATTTGTTTGTTCAAGCTGTGGAGGGTGTCATTCCTCTGGTGAATCACTTTCCTCTTGTTCTTAGACATTAATTTCTTCCTCTTGTGTCCATCAGGGTGTTGTTTTTTTTTTTGTTTGTTTTTGTTTTTTTTGTGAAGAACTTGTTTTGATCCGTTTACGTACAGCCAAGTCTATACATTTGTATAGGTGTTTATACAGGGCATTTGTGTCCACCTCTTTACAGCAGTCATCTTTGACAGTGGTAGCAGGGGGGTTGAAACTATTTATGCCATCACTTAGGAGGTTATAATTTGCTTTGGAGAAATTTTTTATCCTTTTTGCTCTTCGTGGGGGGGCAGGTCAGGTATGATTGTTACTTTGAATGACACTGATTTCTGATCAGACCTTACCAGGGAGGGCAACACACAGGGGGTAGTGTAGCAAAGTATAGGACATTCATGCCCCTTGTGAGGGTGCAGACTATCTGTTCCAGAGCATTTGTATTAACAAAATCCAGGAACCTTAGGGCGAGCAAGTTTGTGCTCATATATGACTCACAATTGAGGGAAGGACAGTTGAATCATCCATGACCAAGGTGTTTGGCTGTATAGTGAATGAATCAAGTAGGTCTAGGTAGGCAGAGTGGTTCTCATGGTTCATGCTGGGGAACCTATAGCTAACACTATTATGGAAGGGAGTTTTACCTACAGTTAGTTGGACTTGGAGTAGCTCTAGGGAGTCGTAATGTGTGACCAGTCTTGGGGTACGTTTGTCTTTAATGAAGATGGACGTACCTCTGCCTTTGGTTCTTTCACTCTCATTTTGAGGACTGAATGTGTAGAAGGTATTGTAGCCCTGCATGGCTGGGGTGCTCTCTGTGGCCTTGAACCATGTCTCTGTGACTGTACAGACACCAGCATCTTACAAGGTAAGAAGTGCTTCCAGTGAGTGCAGTTTCCAATTTAGATTCCTAGCATTAAGCAGCAGAACCCTGAGTTTGTCTGTAGTGGATTGTGTTATGTCAGGAATTTTGTTGTTATGACATTGCCTAAAAAAGGCACTATGGGGAGGCAAGCACCTTTGCCAGTAACCGAAAGCCAAGAGGCGACAGGAGAAGACCATCACTGACAAAGCATTATGGTCTGCTGACTATATCTTCCCAGGCTGACATATATTGGATCCCTCTGGACTGACACCAAAGCTAAGCCAATTATTGAAGTCAATAATTTTTTGTTTATATTGAGGCATCATCCTGGGTGAATGTAGAATGGTGCTTAGGGCTAGGGACATACCTGCCTGGGATACATAATCTGAGAACTCAGTCATGTTTCCCTTCATATAGTCCAGTGAGGTACATCTCAAGTCATTTACTACAACATGGACTATGACAGAGTCATAAAAGTACTTGTTGAGAGATTTGAGTGTGTGCATGATCTGATGGATTCTGTCACCTGACAGGCAGTTGACCACGACCTTCTTCTTGTCCAGTCTGGTGAGGGGGATGAGGGACATCTGTGTTTCTCACTATGGAGTCACCTTATGACCAAGACATTTGATTTTGTGGTGTTTTGTCTTAGGGGCTAATTGGCTGAGACACTGTTGTGTGTATTATTATGTGTAGTGGATTCTGCTGGGTCTGCAGTGTGTGCAGTAGGTTTGCGCTTGGGAGGTCTCTGATATTTAGGTAGGCGTCTAGCAAGTACCTCCATGTATGTGGGTCTATCTGTTTTGTGCTTGTTATGTGCAAGAGGTGAAGTGTATGTGCTGACAACCTGTTTGATATCTGGTTTGTTGTTATGTGAGAGAATTGATTCCAAATTCATAGTATAGATACATGTCTCATATATTGTATTTGTTTGTTTTTGGAGTAACTGGTTATTAGTATACATGAGACAATTGCTACATTGCCTTAGGATGCCTAGGTCAATCAGGCTGCCTGGAGAAATGGTGGGAAACTGTCCATCCATTATGGCAGGTATATACTGTAGTAACTAGTGGGGAGTGGGCTAGCTGGACTGGGTTTTGCTGTAAAACTAATAAAAAGTGGCTATTCTATGGAGGGCTAAGGGTAGAAAACTACATCAATGCTTTGCAATGCACAACTTAGTTGCTCGCAGGGCAGCAGTGCAATCTCTGAGCAGCTCTGGTAAACTGAGCATAAACCCACACAAACACAATGATTAAAGACAAGTGAAGTGAAATGATTTTAAACAAAGTAACCAAAGGGAAAGCCCAAGACTGAGCCTTATTCCAGCAATACCCAGCTCAGATGGGTCCTTGGCTGCAAACCTCTGCGACAAGTGTGCAGAGGGGTCTTCTTAGTGTAAGATGGCTGGTCTGAGTGCTCAAATGTTACCAAACAGTCTGGGTTCAGCAAGCCTGAATCTAGACTATGCTATAAAATGCAAAAGTACTAGAAATTCAAAGTGAAGAAAATTGCAGCAATAACAGCAAAAAAAAAAAAACAGTTTAAATTAAGCAGCAGTTCAGTAGAATAATCCCACAAGAGTATAGGCCACAAATCTTCCTATAGTGAAATAACTGGTCTGGAACCCGAGTGCTTAAACCAGAACAAAGATGCTTAGAATAACAAGCACAATAAGCCTTCACCAGCAATTCCCAGCTTATAAGGGTGTAGGCTATACTCTCCTGCCACAAAAGTCTACACAACAAATCTTCCTGATGTAAAATAACTGATTTGGAGCCCAAGTACTTAAACCAGAACTAAGACACTTTCAGAATAATAGACACAATAAGCCTTCAACCAGCAATTTCCAGCTTAAAGAGGTGTGGGCTACACTCTCCTGCCACAAGAGTCTAGACCACAATTCTTCCTAATGTAAAATAACTGGTTTGGAACCTAATTGTTTAAACCAGAACAAAGACATTTAGCATAACAGGCATGATAAGCTTCACTACCAATTCCCAGCTTAGAAGGTTAGAGGCTATCCTCTCCTGCCACAAGTGTTTAGACCACAAATCTTCCTAATGTAAAATAACTGGTTTGGAACCCAAGTGCTTAAAAAAAGAACAAAGACAATTAGAGCAACAGGCACAATAAGCCTTTGACCAGCAATTCCCAGCAAAGAAGGGCAGAGGCTATCCTTTCTTCCTGCAAGAGTGTAGAATACAAATGTTCTTAATGTAAGACAACAGACCTGAAGCCCAAGTGCTTAAACCAAAACTAAAAGGCTTACAAAAGCAGTTACAATTTAATCAGCAGAATAAATACAATTAAACACTTTTAAGAACAAGCAGCCAAAGCAAAATAAAGTAATACAGTAAAACACAAATACAGTAAAAGCACCTGAAGAAAGTGCATTTTTATGTAAGTGGGAAGGGAGGAAACAGAAGATACTTCAAAGTTAAGAAACTAAGAGGGTGGGCCTTCCCAACTGATCTCTCTGTACTCAGTAGAATGAGCTGATGAGATGGGACTCGGGGGAGTGCCCAAAATCAGATTTATAGTAGGGACAGGCAACTCAAAACTGACCAAGATGTGAGGGGTGCACTCTATTTTTGTACCTGATAGGACAGTTGTCCACGTTCATCTTGCCTTGCTTTAGTAAGTAACTAGGGAACAGTAATTTTTCAGTCAGTTAGAAAAACATTGTGAGATTAGCTAAATGAAGTTTTTTCTGTAGCTGTCTGAGTCTTTCCATCTGTGTTGTTTTTTTATATTTCCTGTGACTGAAACTCTGGTGATGTTTGTAAATATATATTCAGTATTTTATGTTTTTTATTAATTATTATTAAATATATATAAACCTTTTTATTGTGACTCGTCTCTTAGAAAATACTTAACCTTTGAGACTACTTGCATTTATTTAGTGGCACGATGGCTTCACATTCCTGAAAGTCTTACTGCTTGGTTAAACACTACCTTTTGTATAAGTATAATTGGGTACCCTTGTAAGAGCCTTACAGTAGCTGGCTTTGGGTGTTCTGCTGGAAGCAAATCTACCTTATAGTCTGTGTTGAAGTGGCAGAGGGAGTAAGCTGTGCCATCCTTTCCCAGGTGTGTGTGTGTGTGTGTGTGTGTGTGTGTGTGTGTGTGTGTGTGTGTGTGTGTGTGAAAATCAAATCTCAAAGACAGTGTGTGTGGCAGCTACTTTGAACAGGGACATTGATAGCACTGATTTCATAGAAAGGGTGGTAGAGGACTTGGCTTGGAACACCCAACTAAGGACCCAGCTCTATAGTCATCAGTGGGGAGTATTATGGGGCCTGGACAGAAAGCCCGTCCCCAGGACTGGAGTGTGCATTCCCTCTGTGCTGTTAAGGGAAATTGTACTTGGTGCAGAAAGCTGCATTTGAAAATTTTGTGTGCATCTATTTTTATCACTGTGAACATTCCACACTGGTGTCAGTGTGAGGATTGAGGCTTCTTAATTACTAACCCAGAGGAGGGACATCACAACATCAACAGTGCCTTTTTTAGGCACTGCCAAACAGAAAAACCTTCCAACATAACAAAAGCTACTCAGGACAAGCTATTGGTGTTGCTGCTTAGAGCTATGAGTCTCAACAAGCAGGTGAACTCCCTGGAAGCTCTCCTCACCCTGGAGAATGCTGATGTCTGTGCAGTTATGGAAACATGGTTCAAAGCCATGGAAAGTACTCCAGCAGTGCATGGCTATAATGCCTTTCATACATTCCAACCACCCACTGAACATGAAAGAGCAAAAGGCAGATGTGTGTCTATCTACATAAAGGTTAACCACACCTGAAGGCTGGTCAAGCAGTATAATATGCTTGAGCTACTCCACGTCCAACTAACAATGGGAAAAATCCATTACCATATTCTTTCTAGCTAAAAATCCCCCACCATGAACAGGAAACCCAGAGAGCATACCTGAAGTTACTAGAATCACTCACAATCCAGTCCAGTACCATACTCATGGGTGATGTTAACTACCCCTCCACTAATTGGGAGGTATACATTACCACTAACATGCAGGCCCAAAGATTTTTTGACTTTGTAATTTCAAATGCCCTGGAGCAACTAATCTGCACTCCCACTAGGGAACAAATATCCTATATCTGGTAATCAAAAATGGGGGAGAGTGCTGCACCCCCTAGTGTGATGTCCTTACTGGTAAGGTCAGATCACAAAATGGTCTCCCTTGAAATAAGTTTAAAACTAGTCACCACACCTAACCCCCTATTAAGGGACAGCATAACTAGTTTTCAAGCCCCTCCAAATCCAGAAAACACAGAAACCTATGCAGAGGCATACACAAAAGTCCTGTACAACAATATAAACAAGTGCATAGAAACAGCAGTACCAGACTGTAATAAACCCAGGTCAAAACACAAAAACAAGCCACCCTGGTGGACCACTGGTATTAATAGGTTGTACAACAAAAGAAAGAAAATTCTATTTTGAAATAAGAGGGAATGTGCACAATAGAGCAAAAGGTCCATCATCAGTCTAAACAAACCAATCCGGGAACTAGGCAATTCTCTGAAAGCAGACTTTGAGGTAAGAATAGCTATCACAGCTCTAAGGATAAAATAGTCGACAGTCTTATGAGCAACACCCAACAATGTGCAGAATTACAAATCATGGATAAAAAATCCCAACCAGTGGCAAAGAGAGAGCACTAGGAAAAAGCGAAAACTGCTGAAAAAACTTGATTTATTGTAAAAGTGGTTAAGCCTTTCTAACAATTATTCTGCAGAATTAGCTGTAGATGGCATCACCTACACTCAGCTGGACAACTGGCTAAGTTTCTGGTGTCATTCTATGGGGATCCAGTATCTGTCTGCCTGGGATGACATGACTGACAGACCTCGATGCTTTGCCAGAGATGGCCTGCATCAGTCACCCCTGGGCTTCCAGATACTGGCCAAGGCTCTTGCCACCTCTATAGTGCCTTTTTTAACTGGTGTTCCAAAGAACAAATTACCACCATAGCAGCTACAAACAAATGCAATCTGAGGGTCATGCTGCTCAACACAAAGTCCAAATCTCAAAATGCATTCACTCGAAGCACTCCTTAAAATGGAGAACATCGACATTTGTATTGTAACAGAGACCTGGTTTGAGGCAGCAGAAAGCACCCCTGCACTACCAGGTATAACTCATTCCACACCTTTCGGCCCCAGAACTAGTGACCAAGACTAGTGTGGTCTAAACAGTACTGAATCACTTACAAATGCCTTCTACCAGCACCTGCAGGACTGCATGGATAAGGCAATCCCAAGCAAAACAAAGACTCTTTGTATGGTGGACCCCAGCCATAAACAAACTCTACAACAAAAGGAGGAAGCTACTACAAGATAGAGCAAAATCCACCTTTGATCACTATAAGTAAAAACTAAGAGCTCTCATAAAATCATCCAAAGCAAATTTCGAGAGAAAAATAGCTAAAGACTCAAAAGACAATCATAAGGCCTTCTTTAGCTATGTAGAAACCTGGGAGGAAACTCCCAGATATGCTCAGAACTAGTTCAAAATGATGTGAAGATTACTGATCCTACAGACATTGCCAACATACTGGCTGACAGGTTCAGTGCAAACTTCTCCCCCCCAAAAGGAGAGATATCTATACCAAACGATTGCAGCCCCAAACATCTCTAACACCCAAGTGAGAACTGCTCTCTCCAAAGCAAAAACACAGCATCCATGGGACCTGATGGTGTCCCTGGCTGTGTGCTCCGAATTAAACCCACAGCTAGGACAGCTGTTTAATCATAGTCTCACCTCTGGCACTGCAACTGTGGTCCCACTTCACAAATTACCGCCCATTAGCTTGACAAGCCTTATCCGCAAAACCATGGAGAGGATCATAATGAACCTCATAAATAAAGACATAGGGAATTTGCAGACTTTGGATCCAACCCAGTTTGGCTTTGTCAAAGGCAGATCATGCCTTTTAAACTTGGTTGACTTTTTCAAAACAGTCACCAAAGCCATTGATGAGGAAAGGCAGTCCATACAGCCTACCTTGATCTGGCGAAGGCCTTGATACAATACCCCACGGTATCATTGAAAAACTCATCAGCTTAAATGTTAACCCATACATCACAAGATGGGTTGCAAACTGGCTGAGTGACAGAACCCACAGGGTCAGAGTTGCTGGCGCTATGTCAGACTCAAAGCCTGTCACAAGTGGTGTCCCACAGGGCTCAGTCCTGGGCCCACTCTTGTTTGGCATCTACTTTTCCAAGTACAAGCAAACACAGGAGGGTTATGGCTGACAAAGTTTGCAGATGACTGCAAACTGAAGAAAACACATCTGACACAGATATCCTTCAGAAGGGTCTCACAGAGGATAGCTGGTGCCAGAGCCATGGCCTAAAGTTAAATGCCAAAAAAGCATAGTCATACCCCCTAGCTACCATATAGGTGGCAATCCACTGAGCACAGAAGAAGTTATCAGGGACTGGGGACCCAGGTTGACAGTAGCCTGTCATTCGACACCCATGTAGCTAAAGTAGTTAGGAAGACCTTCTACATTGCCCACCTTATCATGAAGGGATTCACATCTAGATCCCTGTACTCATCACTCATCAGACCAATGATTGAGTACAATGCCCCATTCGGAATGTATCTGACCCGACACTTGCAGCAGCTGGAGAGGCCACAAAGTTCCTCACCAAAAGGATAAAGGGTCTCAAAAATCTGTCCTATGCTGCCCGACTGAAAGAACTCTAGTCAGAGGTGACCTTTGCCTGACATACAAGGCCATGTCAAACCCAGATTTGATGAATATGCTTCACCTCAAAAATCTAGATCCGTCAGAGCCAGGAGACTTAAACCTCGACACGGCTATTAATAGGGATAGATTCATCACCCAAAGACTCCTATGCTGTGGAACAATATCCCGGTATATGTGAGGCAGAGCACCTTGCTGGCCTTGTTCAAGAGAAATCTTGACCAATGGATGGGAGATCGCAGATATACCCCAGGGATTACCTCAGTGTCACTGCTCGACAGAGGCACAGCAAAATAATGGGTATAGTTCCCCATACTAAAAAACTATGGGCTAGGCTTGTAAATGCCCTCAGGCAGATAGCCTAGTATGAACCTATGAACCTATGAACCTATGAACTTGGACTGAAGCTCCAAAGGTGGTGGAGTTTCCATATTCATAGAGGATGCACACACCTCCAGACTGGTAGCCCAACATAATGCATCAGAGATATTTCAGGTGCAGCTAACACTGGGTAAGACAGTGATTCAGTATGACTGCTGCATAGGTTAAAACAGCACTGTCCAAGGCCAAGAATACAGCTTCTGTGGGACCTGACAATATCCCTGGCTGTGTTCTACATAAACTACAGAGTGAACTGGCACCTCACCTGTGTGCCCTGTTCAATCACAGCCTCAACTCAGGCTTTGTCCCTACCAAATGGCACACTGCCACAGTCATCCCTCTCCACAAAGAAGGAGTGACTACAGACCCTGGGAACTATCACCCATTATCCTGATGAGTCTGATATGCAAAGCTATGGAACGCATTATCATGGACCTAATAAATAAGGATATAGGGAATCTCCAAACTCTGGATCCTACACAGTTTGGTTTTGTGAAGGGTAGACTTCTTTGAGTCAGTCACCAGAGCTGTGGATGATGGTAATGTGGTTCATACAGCCTACCTTGATCTGGCCAAAGCCTTGGATACCATTCCCCACTCAGGAATCATAGAGAAAACTCACTAAGCTAGGCATCAACCTGTATATCACTAGGTGCGTTGCAAATTGTCTCACAGATAGAACCCACATTGTGAAAGTAACTGACTCCAAGTCAGACTGCCGACCAGTCATGAGTGGAGTTTCAGAGAGTTTGGTCCTGGGCCCTCTCCTGTTTGGTATCTACTTCTCTGAAGTCCAGGCCAACATGAAGGGACTCTAGCTGACAAAGTTCACAGAACACTGCAAGATGGGAGCTATTATTAACTCACCAAGTGATGTTCCCATCCTACAGAAAGGCCTCATTGAGACCAATGACTGGTGTCAGAACCATGGCCTTAAGCTCAATGCCAAAAAATGTGTCGTCATCCATCCCCTGTGGCAAAAACCCAGTTCCCATGAATTACCACATTAATGGTAGTCCACTGAACACATAAGGTGTTATAAGAGATCTGGGAACACATAGGTTCATAAGTTCATAGGTAGGTACAAGGCTATCGGCCCAAGGGCTTAAGGAAGCCTAGCCAACAAGGTTCCCTAGCTTATGCCACCCAAAAAAGTTATTTTCCTGTACCCCTGTCGAGCAGAGCTACAGAAGTGATCCCCGGGGTGTATTTCCTATTTCCCATCCACTCATCAAGATTTTTCTTGAAGAGTGCTAATGAGAAACTTTGCTTGACATATATGGGTAGCTTGTATCAGAGTATGGGAAGACTCTGGGACAGGAATCTATCCCTCCAGCATGTCCTGACTCCAGATCCAGCAAGAGGACAGTTAATAGTGGTGTGCCACAGGGATCAGTGTTGGTACCACTCCTGTTCAGAATATACTACTCTAAAGTCAAGACTAAGTTGGAAGGCCTCTGGATGACAAAGTTTGCCGATGACTGCAAGCTGGGGACAATCACTGAACCCCACAACAATGTAGATATCCATAATCAGACAAATTATTGGTGCCAGAACCATGGCCTAAAACTAAATGAGAAAATATACATCATATCATACCCTTTGGGAAGTCAAATACTCATGCAAATTACCGCACCAATAGCACCCCCCAAGAGTAGACTCAAAGGTGAGAGATCTAGGCGCTCTGATACTCGTACATAGTAGCCTGAACTTTGACCTCCATGTGTTCACAGTAGTGAAGACATACTCCTTTGTGGCACAAGTTATAAATAAAGGTATGGCATTCAGATCCAGAGAAATTATAGTCTTGCTGTACTCAGCCCTCATTAGATGAATAATCGAGTACAATGCACCATTTGGCACGTACTTGACTAGGCACTTATAGCATCTGGAGTGACCTCATCAGTTCCTCACAAAGAAAATACAGGGTGTAAACAACATGTCCTATGTGGATAGACTAAACTCCCTATCCCTTTACTGTGTCTCCTACTGATTATTAAGGGATTACTTATGTCTGACCTACAAGGCACTCACAAATCCAGCCCTGATGAAGCTGCTATACATCCACAAGTCAAACAGCATGAGGGTCACCTGCTCTGTGGATCTGGGCATTGTCAGTGACTCTAATAAAACATGCTGGAGAGACACATTATGCACAGCCCTTCTTAAAATGCATTGGATCAATGGATGGAGAATCACAACTTCACATCTGGGGTAGTGTGTGTCTTTCTTATGAACAGGGGCAATCTGTAAGATACTCAATCCATAGGCACAAATCCATGGCATCCTCTTACCCCTAAGGGCCGTAATAAATGGGTAAAATCAGGTTATATTGGCCAGGCTTCTAAGGGCTCTTAAGCCATTATTTTAGGAATCTCCTATGAACCTATCAACCTATGACCCACAATGGCAATTAGCTTAGAACTAATCTATGAACCTATGAACTTCATACTGCCCATTGGCTTGGCAACTGCTTCACTGATAGACACCACTGTATTCAAGTCAATGGCATGCTGTCTTCCAAGATTTTTTCACTAGTGTTGTACCCCAGGGAATCTGTTTTGTGGCCACTTCTATTTGGTATTTATGTCTCTGATGTCAAATTTAACATCAAAGGACTATGGATGAGCATGCCTTTGGATAAATGCAAGCTTGATGCTATCATCAACCCACATAAAGACACTCAGATCCTTCAAGAGAGACTAATTTGGCAAAATAATGTTGTCAGGATAATGGTCTAAAGCTGAACACAAGTGCACATATTATTATGCAATTTGGGGGACAGGAGCTCTCATAAACACCTACCACATAAATGACACCTTCTTAAAATAGGGGTCTATATTATATGCTCAAAGAGACTTTTTCTTCAAACATATAATCATCAACACCTAAAGACTGAATGCTCTAAAGCACGAACAGCCACGTCTGCAAATTTTTTCTTTGGGAAAAAATTCATGGGGCCATACACAAAAAACACTAACTTCAAAACCCTAATCAAGTGGGGGCTTTGCCCCCCCCACACCCCACCTAACTAAATATACCAACTCCGAGATCGCTCTACATTGGGGAAAAGGGAAGTTCCTGATAATGGCCAACTGAATTTTTTCCAGAGGAAATAATTTGTGGACGTGGCCATTCACGCTTTAGAGTATTTGCTCTTTAGGTGTCGATGATTATATGTTCAAATAAAAGTTTATTTGAGCATATAATATAGACCCTTAAAATAGATGTTGTCATTAGACACCTTTTTTAATTATTATGTGTTGACTGGATTAGTCACACCAGGCTAGTGGCATCTTTTTAGGGGAGACCCAAGATGATATTCATACTACTAGGGGAAATTTGGTCAAAGTACCAGCTAACTTCCCCTACTTTTTTTTGATAAGTGCCATGGGATTTTTTTATACACACCTGAGCTACCACCAACTCAAACAGATGGGACTTCAGTTTAACAGGCCACCCAAAGGGCAACACCCCTTATGCTACACTGCAGTATCAACAATCCATCTTTGTGGTGTGGGAATAGAACCCACAGCTTTTGCACCAAAGGCAAGTATATTACCTGTTGCACCACTGCCTCTGCTAGATGCCTTTGTGGATAATGAACCCCTCCTTTAACCACTGCATATCCTCTGTCATTTGGAAAGTCTTCTACTCCATCCTGCTGAATATTAAGAGCTCATTTTGTCAGTTAAAGGGGGTCAGAGTTCCCCTTTTAATCATTTCTCTTCAGGCCCATACTAGAATAGGATTAGCCCTTCATTATGTACCCATGGAAACACCTACCCCAGTTTTAAGAAACACAAACAGTTCTTCCCTAAAATGATCTTTGTATGAGCCGTCTATTATACCCAGAGCCTCTAAAACCCTGTTCCTCTTCTCTTATAGACAGGGCAGTCTACATCCTTCGCCTACCAAGCTGTTAATGACACAGTCTTACTTAAACCTACTACATAGATGTAAAACAGGTAGCAACAGAAGTGCAAGATTAAGGGATCTAAATCTATACTGCAACAGAAATCGGAGAGCCAGGTCCAGCATAGGTGACATATGCCCCATGAAGTCTAGGGCCCCAAAAAATGGAAACATAAAAAAAGTATGATAATTAATAATTTTTCAGAATTCAGATTATGATACAATGATTCCAATCTGCAGCCCACCACCTGTTTACTTCCTGAAGTTGTTGTCATGCCATGCCATGTATGCACATATGACATCACGTACATAATAGGGGTTGGCTACTTCCACTCCTTTAGGAATGTGTTGGGGCACATTCCACTCCTGATGCTTTTTTTTTTCCAGGCACTTGGTTTAACTCTTTGTCTGTCCCTCTCAACTGACTTAAAAGTGTGACAAAGGATGATACTGCTAGCACAGCTATCTGGGATTTTATAAATAATTATATGTAATTTAGAATATCAACAAGATTTATATATGATGCTTGTGTTACAAATGTATTAGAACTGTATGTCATGTGTATATCAAACTGCTGGTACAGAAGTGTTTATTGAAAAAGTTTTTGCAAAGTGCTGTTTGAAATGTAACCACAGTGTACCCTACTGAATAACACTGAAACATACATGCACTGTTGTAACTGTTGAATCGTATATATTTGAACAGCAGAACCTGGAATACACAAGGTTAACTTCAGAAAGATAGTTGAAATTAAATTACTTTATGGCTATGCAATAAAAGATAGTATCTTTCAGTTTTCAATGAGCTACAGACACAGAGTCTGTGCTGAGAAGCTTTCTGTATTGTCTTTAGAGTGAAATAATTCCTAGTCTTGAAATCTGGATGAATGTAATTGTTTTATGACCTCCAGCATCTGCCAAAGACCTGAGGTCTATGTACTGTCACAGGTAGATGCGAAATACTGTCAGCTTCCAGCAGTGGGGGTTTCACCTGGGATAGTATCAGATGACAAGAAATGATGTCATTCTGTAGGCTATCCCAACAGTAATTTTGAGATATTAATATGAGAACTCCCTTAGACAGACAGATCATTCTGTATTTTGTCTTAGACCTGACAAGAACCATTCACCACAACATCTGCCTTGCTCTATAACTAAGTTCTAGGTTATAATAATTCTCTTAGATATCGTTAAGAATATAGTAAAGCTTGGTTTATATATTTTTATTTATTTATTTGAGACTGTCCTGCAATGTTGTTTTAAATATTCCTTGTGGTTTTGAACTATGCTGTCACTGTGAATATATATTTTGTATTGTATTGTTCTTTTATTACTTATTATTAAATATATTTAAACCATTCATTGTGGCTGATCTGTGTAGAGATGTTTAACTTTTGAGAGTACTTCCATATGTATTTGATGACACTGTGTGGGTCATTCCTAATAGCTTTGCTCTTGGTCAAACTACCATTTGTATGAATATTAATATTACTCAGTAAGATTGGACACTCTTTGTTAAGAGCCTTAGAGTAACTGATAAGGAGTTGACTGATGGCAGTGGTAACTACCTTATAGTCTGGGCATAAGGGGGCATAGCTAGTAAACCTGTGCCAGCATCTTCCAGGTGTGTGTGTGTGTGTGTGTGTGTGTGTGTGTGTGTGTGTGTGTGTGTGTGTGTGTGTGTGGGTGTGTAAATCAAACCTCAGAGAGTGTGTGTGCCAGCTACTTGGGCAGGGACGCAAATCACTTGCTGGACAGAGAGAGTGCTGGTAGGTCTTGGGTTGATCACTCAGCTGAGATCTCAACTCTAACGCTGTGCTAGTGAGGAGTCTTATTGGGGATCTGGAGAAAGAGGGTGAAACCAGCCCCGGACTGAATGTGGTCTCTGTGTGCTTTTAAGGGAAATTGCTTTTGATGCAGAGAGCTGCATCTGGAAATACTTTGTGCATACCTATTTCCTCCCACTGTACGTCCCCCTACTGTTACCAGTGGTGAGGATTGAGGCTCCTTGATTACTGGTCCAGTGGTGAGTCATCACATTACTGGTTGGCAGTGGTGAGATATCCACATATTGGGATTCAGTGGTGTGGATTTTGAACTCCTGTAACCTGTAAACAGTGGTCACTAAAAAGGTGTCTGTACTCTCAAGCAACCACAAGGCAGACATTCAGAGTTTCATATAATGATAGCTTTATTATTTTTCTATTTATTTTTTTTTTTGTTTTGTTAGCTTAGTTTTTCACCTTTGGAGTTGCTGTATGGGCATAAGTGAGAGGACCTCTAGATTTGATTTGTGATGAGTGGGAGGATGAGTATGAAACCAACACAGAGTCTGTTGTGGCATATATCCTAAACCTCAGGACAAGACTCGGGGAACTCATGGGCTTGGCCCAGGAGAACCTGGCAGAAGCCCAACAGCAGAAAGAGGTCTGGTATGACAGGAATGCTCGAGCTAGAGAGTATGCTGTAGGGCAGCAGGTAATGGTTCTCATTCCTGTCAGACACAACAAGCTGCAGGCAGCTTGGGTGGGACCCTTCAAAGTGGTAAGGAAGGTCAGTGATATTAACTACATGCTAGAACTGCTAGGCAGGGGTGCACATTGTACCAAGCTAATAAGACAAAACCTTACCATGATAGGGAGTCCCTTGTGCTGAGTATTTTCAGTGGATGGCAGGAGGAGTCTGAGGGGATCTAGTGAATGATTTCCTCAGTGAGGCTCGGACTGACACCTCAGTGGAAGGGGTAGCAATATCCCAGCAGCTATCCCCTATCCAGGTTCATGAAATCTTAGCAGTGTTACAGGAGTTTGGAAGCATGTTCACTGGGAAACCAGGGTGCACCCACCTGGTGCAGCACCACGTGGATACAGGACCCCAAACACTTATTAAGCACCCCCTTATAGAGTGCCTGAGAGAGTCAGACTCTGAGGGAGGAGATACAGGAAATGTTGGAACTGGGGGTAATTAAAGAGTCCAGCAGTTCCTGAGCCTCCCCAGTGGGGCTGGTACCAAAGAAGGAAGACAGCACCAAGTTATGTGCAGACTACAGAAAATTAAATAGTCACACAGAGTCAGATGCTTACCCCATGCCTATGACAGATGAAGCACTAGAGCAGCTGGGTGGGGCTAAGTATCTTACCACTATCGATCTTACCAAGAGCTACTAGCAGGTGCCCTTGACTCCCAACATTAGAGAGAGGTCAGCCTTTGTGACTGCTTTCAGCTTGTATGAGTTCACGAAGATGCCCTTTGGGATGAAAAATGCCCCAGTGAGTTTACAGAGGCTTGTAGATTGTATCCTAGCAGAAGCAGGAGATGTTGCCCTTACCTATCTGGATGATATTGCCATCTACAGCCATTCCTGGCAAGAGCACCTTCAGCATGTCAGGGAGGTGCTGAGCAGACTACAGAGGGCAGGGTTGACCATTAAGCCCAGTAAGTGTCAAGTGGGTATGGCAGAGGTCTCCTACATGGGACATAGAGTGGGGGGGGTATTAAGATAAGACCAGAATGTGCCAAAGTGGAAGCCATTCAGGCATGGCTTGCCTCTGTTACCAAAAAACAGGTGATGTCATTCTTAGGGACAGCAGCGTACTACAAAAAGTTTGTCCCCAATTATAGTACCATAGCTACTCCCCTCACAGACCTGACAAGGGAAAACAGGCCAGATAAGTTAGTGTAGACCCCAGCATGTGAGCAGGCATTCCAGAAGCTTAAAGGGGCTTTGGGAGGACCCCCCTGTGTTAGCCATTCGAGATTACAGCAAAGAATTTTTTGTGCAGGTGGATGCTTCAAACCATGGGGTAGGGACTGTATTCATCCAGGTTTCCTCAGATGGAGACAAGCACCCAGTGGTATATTTCAGCCATAGGCTCTAATCCAGGGAGGAATGCTATGCAGCTGCAGAAAAGGAATTTCAAGCCATAGTGTGGGCACTGCAGAAACTTCAGACTTATCTGTATGGAAGGAAAGTCACTGTAGTTACAGACCACAATCCCTTAACATGCCTATATCGAGGCAGCCAGCAAAATGCTAAGCTACTAAGGTGGAGCCTAGGGTTGCAGGTATATGATATGAAAGTGCAGCACTGCAGCGGGGTTAGCAATACCAATGTAGATGAGCTGTCAAGACAGGGTATGGGGTAATGTAGTCCCAGATAGACTCATCCCTCTCAAGCAATGTTTCTCAGTGGTCACTTGAAAAACTAGCTTGAGACTTTGAGGGGGGGAGTTTGACAAAGAAGGATACTGCCCGTACAGCTATCTGGAATTTTGTAAATAATTATATGTCATTTTTGAATATCAACATGATTTATATAAGATGCTTGTGTTACAAATGTATTAGAGCTGTATGTCATGTGTATATCAAACTGCTGGTACAAAAGTTCATGTTGAAAAGTGCTGTTTGAAATGTAACCACAGTGTGCCCCACTGGAATAGAACAGAAATGTACATGCACTAGCATAACTGTTTAAATGTATATATTTTAACAGTGGAAACTGGAATACAGGAGGTTAACTTCAGAAAAATTGATGAAATTAAATTACTTTATGGCGATGCAATAAAAGATGGTATCTTTCAGTTTTCAATGAGCTACAGACACACAGTCTGTGGTGACAAGCTTTCGGTATTATCTTTAGGGTGAAATAATTACTAGACTTGAAATGTGGAGGAATGTAATTGTTTTATGATTTCCAGCATCTGCTAAAAGTCTGAGATCTATGCATTTTCACAGGTAGATGCTAAATACTGTCAGCTTCCAGTAGTGGGGGATTTACCTGGGATAGAGTCAGATGACAAGAAATTATGTCATTCTGCAAGCTATCCCAGCAGTAATATTTGAGATATTAATTTGAGAAATCCCTTAGAGAAACAGAGCATTCTGTGTTCTGTCTTGGGCCTGACAAGAATCATTCACCACATCTGCCTTGCTCTATAAGTTTTAGGTTATAGTAATTCTTTTAGATATAGTCAAAAATATAGTGAAGCTTAGTTTAGATGTTTTTCTTTACTTATTGGAGACTGTCCTGCAATGTTGTTTTAAATATTTCCTGTGGTTTTGAACTTTGATGTCACTGTGAATATATATTTTGTATTGTCTTGTTCTTTTATTATTTACTATTAAATATATTAAATCTTTCAATATACCTTCGGTACCACCAATGAGCGTAACACTTCCAGTAGACAACACGTAAGATCTTTCAAACCAATAGTTTAATCCACATAACGCCAAAACATAAAGTACAAACGAATGAAGACAAGAACACCGGAGAACAAACAAGCAACCATAAAATACTGGTCTTCCTCAGAACTGCAAATGAAAACAATCTACCAGTTTATAAAACTTGTTGGCACACATAATATACAATAATATATGATGTAATGTATGATAATACCTGCTTGTTTTGCACTCAGAAACTTTAAAAAACTTTAATATATTGAGGTTAAAATCACACAGATTTGTACTACCAATAAAAAATTGGTGGTTTGCACTACAATCTTTGTTTGGTTCAGATATTAAATCTTTCATTGTAGCTGATATGATCTGTGTAGAGATATTTAGGTTTTGAGAGGACTTGCATATGCATTTGGTGACACTGTATGGGCCACTCCTAATAGCCTTGCTTTTGGTCAAACTACCATTTGTATTAATATTAATATTACAGAGTAAGATTGTACACCCTTTGTTAAAGGCCTTAAAGTAGCCGATAAGGAGTTGACTGGTAGCAGTGGTAACTACCTTATAGTCTGGGCAGAAGTAAGAAGAGCTAGTAAACCTGTGCCAGCCTCTCCCAGGTGTGTGTGTTAATCAAACCTCAAAGAGTGTGTATGTGTCAGCTACTTGGGCAGGGACACAATACACTAGTTGGACAAAGATGGTACTGGTAGGTCTTGGCTTGGTCACTCAGCTGAGATTTCAACTCTGTAGTTGTGCCAGTGGGGAGTCTTATTGGGGATCTGGGGAAAGAGGGAGAAATCAGCCCAGGACTAACTGTGGTCTCTATGTGCTCTTAAGGGAAATTGCACTTGATGCAGAGAGCTGCATCTGGAAATACTTTGTGTGTACTTGTTATCCTGCCAGTGTACATCCCCCACTGTTGCCAGTGGTGAGGAATGAGGTTCCTTGATTACTGGTCCAATGGTGGGTCTTCACAAAAAGTTCAGTCGGCTCAGTGGTAGGTGCAGCAGCAGCTTTAAAACTGCCTATTAAATCGTGCTGCTGTTGTATTATCTTGTATTCATCCAAGTCCTCCTAAGTCATTCTTCTGCTAAAAAGGGGAGAAAAACATTGAGTGCCAGGTTGCCAGCAAGCAACATTGACCAAGTCAACAATCACCACTTCACCAGCCCAGAGACTCCAGATGATGAGTGAGACAAGACGAGAGAAATAGTGTGACAAGTAAGATGGAAGAGTTCAGGTTATGCTATAACAGAATAACTATGCAAAGATAACCACATGATCAGGCAGAATGTATGTCAAATCAAATATTTTACTGTGCACTTTTTAAAACATGGATAGATTGGTCTAAACTCTGGATTGATGTATGTGCTTTTTTGTAGAAATAATTCCTGGGAAATGCTATTCAGAAGTGAAGAGACACATGAGGGTACAGTTTTAGTGGCACAACAGGATGTGATTTGTTTGATGTCTATTGATTTGTTTGATGTCTATTGTCATGTAAAGTTGATTAATTAGTTGAATCGAGCCAAGTTGGAAATGTGAGACTCTTGCTCATTGAAGAAGGAGAGTTGGGAGGATTAACTTGGCCAGGAACTGAAACTTGCAAAACTGATCTTTATAAAAAGTATTTTTTATCTCGGTAGTTTGCTGACATTTTGCAAGCAACATTTGTAAAACCCAATGCAGACCAGTCAATGACACAAGATCTTAGGCTCTCATACTGGGCAGTTTTTCTCATCTGTTGCATTCTAAGTGAATGGTAGTCCGAGAACAAATGGGGGGGGGCTACTTTTTCTCACAGTCTGAGTTCTCATAATGCATTATAGAAGCGATTTAGCTTTACAAAGGAATCAGGATGTCTGCCCCCATGCAGACAAGGATAAAAAAATAATATAAAATTAGGAATTAGTACTTATTTTGCCATAGGCAGCTTTGGGAGGTGCAGTAATTCATGGCAAGATAAAAAGTATATATTTTTTCATTATTTGCCATAGTGGTCCTTTAACTCCTCAAAATCATTACATTAATAAACAGATGTCTTGGGAAGAGGCAAAGACATGCAACACTGAGAATGATTAACTAGTAATCACTAGTTTGCAATGACTTGGTGCTAGCATACCTAGCCATGCACAGTAAAATGGCAGTGAGCAGGGGTGATTTTCTTCAGCTATGGAAGAAGGATAAGAGACATTCAGAAATGCAACGCACCAGCTTGCAGAATGCATTTAATGAAGGAAGTCATGTGGAAAGAATTGTTATTGTGGAATATCAAGTCATTATCTGCAAAAGAAATAGACATCAGAGCTTTGTATCTCCAATAGATTCCCTTCCAGACACATTGTAAAAGTGAAGTCTAAAGTGATTTGATGTGGAATGTTAGTGGTGTGATACATACAGATATTAAATATAATTTCCTTAACTACATGCATATGTACATGCACATGAAGTATTTGCATTTAAATATGAAATATGTGTATGCATGTGTACTTATTTCAGCTACATATTAGTTTATGCACTTTTCATACAAAGGTCAGTGTACTTTGTACATGTGCATGTGTAAATGTAATTACACAACACAGATACAGTATCATCTTAGTGAATGCATGAATAATGGTGGTGCAAACTAATACATTAGAAGTATATATATATATATATATATATATATATATATATATATATATATATATATATATATATATATATATATATATATATATGTAATAAATTAATATATATATATATATATATATATATATATATATATATATATATATATTTGTAATAAATTAGAAGTATATATATATATATATATATATATATATATATATATATATATTTGTAATAAACTCGAAGTATATATATATATATATATATATATATTTGTCATAAATTAGAACTATATATATATATATATATATATATATATATATATTTGTAATAAATTAGAAGTATATATATATATATATATATATATATATATATATATATATATATTTGTAATAAATTAGTATATATATATATATATATATATATATATATATTTGTAATAAATTAGAAGGATATATATATATATATATATATATATATATATATATATATATTTGTAATAAACTAGAAGTATATATATATATATATATATATATATATATATATATATTTGTAATAAACTAGAAGTATATATATATATATATATATATATATATATATATATATATATATTTTGTAATAAATTAGTATATATATATATATATATATATATATATATATATATATATGTTTGTAATAAACTAGAAGTATATAAGTATATATATATATATATATTTGTAATAAATTAGAAGTATATTTATATATATATATATATATATATATATATATATATATAAAAAAAAAAAAAAAAAATCTCTTGTTTTCCCACCTTACTGAACTAGAGTAATCCAGTTTCAGAGTTGCTGATCCCTGGGCTTTGTTTTTAGTTCCTGTTACTGATCCATTGTCTTATTAGGAAGGAGGGAAGTTTCTTTGCTTACCAGTGGGAGTGGGAAGCACTGAGCAGCCTTTTGTCCGAATTGGTGAAGTTTCAGCCAGAAACTAGTAGTCCATTGGTCGTTTTGGGCCAATTCTAGCTCCTTTCAGCCCCTGCTATAAAACACGCTAAACACGCATTTTCCAGTTTGTACCAACTCAGCACAGATCCTTGTGGTGGCCTGCAGAGTGATCCAAGCAGCAGAGAGCTAAAAGAGTGACTTTCTACCAGATATAAGTATTTTTGTGGCTTTCCACTGTTATTAAGCTAGCTGCATTTCGCCTGTTTTACTGCTACTTTAAGTGAATTCTGCATTTTACACTGTTTATTGCACTTTAAGTTACTAATTGTTGCAAATTGTTTCTGTAGGCTACACACTAAAGTGCTAGCGATTTACAGCATTTATAGCATTTACTGTCTGTTTTTCCTTATCTCTGTAATAAAACAAAAATCTCTTGTTTTCCGCCTTACTGAACTAGAGTAGTCCAGTTTCAGAGTTGCTGATCCCTGGGCTTTGTTTTTAGTTCCTGTTACTGATCCATTGCCTTATTAGGAAGGAGGGAAGTTTCTTTGCTTACCAGTGGGAGTGGGAAGCACTGAGCAGCCTTTTGTCCGACGGTGAAGTTTCAGCCAGAAACTAGTAGTCCATTGGTCGCTTTGGGCCAATTCCTAGCTCCTTCAGCCCCCTGCTATAAAACATGCTAAACGCGTAAGCGATTTAGCTGGAGTTACCACTGTTGCACACAAGAGCAGCGGTTAAACAAGGTTATACTATTCGGCCATCTAAATTCCACTCTTCAAATTTTCCTTAGAACTACCTTCCTCGAGCTGTACTGCTGATCTAACCAGCATATCCTATAACTGAAAAGTTCATCTCACTTGATTCCCAAGTAGACTATTCTCTATCTGTAAAGCCTAGCACTTACTCCTACAGTACTTGCACCTTGATAAAGCACTCTTATTATAGATAGTACCCCACCAGCCTAAATCCACTTCCCCCGGAGTCCTTTGAAAGTCTCTTTATCTACTACTTCTAGTATGTCGAGGGATCAGTTGCTAGTGTCCTCTCCAGCTCAACTGGTGAACCTGGGAATATTGAGGCAATGTTACAATTGCCTCATGTACACAGACAATCCTCTCCTTCTCCCACAAAACACAAATACATGCGAGAGATGCAACTATACAGCCAAACTGGAGGCTGAGCTCTCTCAAAATAGGACTGGCAAGACCAGACAGGAGGAGAAGGTAACCACACACAATACATACCCAGTCACACATGGTACCATCACAACTTCAAATCATACACATACTCACACAAAGACATACACGGAGGCTCTGATCAAAAATTTACCAAAACAGCAGAGGCCACCAAAGCAGACACCCAAACAACTACCACCTCACGACCCAACACATGCAACACATAGACCACACAGTCAGAGTGTCAAACAGTCACAGCCCTTAAGGCCAAACAAAATGCCAGACACACTTGTCATTGGTGATTCCATAGTCAGACACACTGACGTCCCGCTCACCAGACTGAGTAAGGAGAAGGTCACAGTAAGCTGCCTGTCGGGCGCTAGAATCCACCACATAACACAAGCACTCAGGTCTCTCAACAGCAGGTACAAGTACGACTCGGTCATTGTCCACGCTGGTGTCAACGACCTGAGACGCACTCCTTGGACTACATGAAAAGGGACATCGAGGAGCTCTCTGATTATGTAGCCCAGGCAGGTATGACCCTGACCTTGAGCAGTATCCTACCTTCACCTAGAATGATGCCACAATACAGTGATAAGATGATCAGCTTTAATAATTGGCTTAAATTCTGGTGTCATTCAAAGGGATCCAATGTCTGTCTGCCTGGGATGACATGCTGGACAAGCCACGCTGCCGCAAGGGACGGCTTGCACCTGTCACCCTGGGCTTCGGATATTGGCAAAGGCTCTTGCCACCCCATAGTGCCTTTTTAGGCAAGGCTCAAATTCTAAACCTACCACCCTAGAACACCAAAAGGAAAAACTAAGGGTAATGCTGCTCAATGCCAGAAGTCTCACTCTCAAGATGCACGCACTCGAGGCCCTTCTCAATATGGAGAACATCGATGTCTGTGCTGTGACAGAAACCTGGTTCAAGGCTCTTGAGAGCACCCCAGCACTAACAGGTTTCACCTCATATCATGCTCCGCCCCAAAATCCGGACAACACCAAGAAAGGAGGGGGGGCGTCCATATTCATAAAGGACACCCACACCTCAAGGTTGGTGGCAACGCACGATGCATCGGAGACCATCCAGGTGCAATTAACCATAGGCAAGACTGCTCTGCAATTTGTAGCATGTTACAGGCCACCCTCTCAAACTCAGGAACCTCACATGGCCTTCCTGAAAACATTGGAGGGATAAATGTATCTCCAAACACCATCATACTAGGTGACTTCAACTACCCTAATATAGACTGGGAACACTACTCAAGCCCGAACACTCTAACCCAAAGATTCCTGGAGTTCATAAACTCAAATGCCATGGAACAACTAGTCACCATCCCCACAAGAGGAGAAAACATACTTGATCTCATCATCACGAACATGGGATCAAAATGTTCAACACCGAAGTATACCCCTCACTGGTGAGATCAGATCATAAACTAATCTCGCTGGAGGTTCTCATCCCGCCCCACCTGAAACAAAAAGACCACAGTGAAAAACTTCTCAAAAGCCGATTTCACACTTCTAAAAACTAGTGTGGTCTCCTTTAAGGCCCCTGAGCCAGTGGTAAACATTACTCAAACCGCTGAATCACTTACAAATGCCTTCTACCAGCACCTACAGGACTGCATGGATCAGGCAATCCCAAACAAAACTAAGACTCTCTGTACCAATGGCAAGCGTCCAGTCTGGTGGACCCCAGCCATAAACAAGCTCTACAACAAAAGGAGGAAGCTACTACAAGATAGAGCAAAATCCTTGAAAGGTAAGACACCTTTGATCATTATAAGTAAAAACTAAGAGCTCTCATAAAATCATCCAAGGCAAATTTTGAGAGAAAATCACCAAGGACTCTAAAGACAATCATAAGGCCTTCTTTAGCTATGTTAGAAACCTAGGAGGAAACTCCCAGATATGCTCAGAATTAGTTCAAAATGATGTGAAAATTACTGAACCTACACACATTGCTAACATACTGGCTGACAGGTTCAGTGCAAACTTCTACCCCCAAAAGGAGAGATATCTATTCCAGAGGATTGTAGCCCCCAAACATCTCCAATGCCCAGGTGAGAACTGCCTCACTAAGGCAAAAACACAGCATCCATGGGACCGGATGGTGTCCCCGGCTGTGTGCTTCATGAACTCAACGAGGAATTAAACCCACAGTTAGGACAGCTGTTTAATCTTAGCCTCACCTCAGGATACGTACCCAAGGAGTGGCGCACGCACTGTGGTCCCACTTCATAAGGGCGGTGCCTCCACAGACCCTGGAAATTACGGCCCCATTAGCTTGACAAGCCTTATCTGCAAAGCCATGGAGAGGATCATAATGGAACTCATAAATAAAGACATAGGGAACTTGCAGACTTTGGATCCAACCCAGTTTGGCTTTGTCAAAGGCAGATCCTGCCTCTTAAACTTGGTTGACTTTTTGAGACAGTCACCAAGGCCATTGATGAGGGAAAGGCAGTCCATACAGCCTACCTCGACCTGGCAAAGGCCTTGACACAATACCCCACTCGGTATCATCGAAAAACTCATCAGCTTGAATGTAAACCCATACATCACAAGATGGGTTGCAAACTGGCTAAGTGACAGAACCCACAGGGTCAGAGTTGCTGGAGCCATGTCAGACTCAAAGCCTGTCACAAGTGGTGTCCCACAGGGCTCAGTCCTGGGTCCACTCTTGTTCGGCATCTACTTTTCTGAAGTACAAGCAAACACAGGAGGGTTATGGCTGACAAAGTTTGCAGATGACTGCAAACTGGGCGCCATAGTCGAAAACACATCTGACACAGATATCCTCCAGAAGGGCCTCACAGAAACGGATAACTGGTGCTAGAGCCATGGCCTGAAGTTAAACACCAAAAAATGCATAGTCATACCCTTCGGGAAAAACAAGGTTACCCCTAGCTACCGTATAGGTGGCAATCCACTGAGCACAGAAAAGTCATCAGGGATCTGGGGACCCAAGTTGACAGTAGCCTTCGCTTGACACTCATGTTGCTAAAGTAGTTAGGAAAACCTTCTATATCACCCACCTGATCATGAAGGGATTCACATCTAGATCAAGGGAGGTCATCGTCCCCCTGTACTCATCACTCATTAGACCTATGATTGAGTACAATGCCCCGTTTGGAATGTATCTGACCAGACACCTGCTGCAGCTTGAAAGGCCCCAAAAGTTCCTCACCAAAAGGATAAAGGGTCTCAATAATATGTCTTATGCTGCCCGACTGAAAGAACTCCAACTCTATTCAGTCTCATACCGCTTGCTCAGAGGTGACCTGTGCCTGACATATAAGGCCATGTCAAACCCAGATTTGATGAATATGCTTCACCTCAAAAAATCTAGATCCCTCAGAACCACAAGGGCGGGAGACTTAAACCTTGACACGGTTATAAATAGAACGTGCTGGAGGGACAGATTCATCACCCAGAGACTCCTATGCTGTGGAACAAAATCCCGGTACATGTGAGGCAGAGCACCTCGCTGGCCTTGTTCAAGAGGAATCTTGACCAATGGATGGGAGATCGCAGATATACCCCAGGGATTACTTCAGTGTCACTGCTTGACAGAGGCACAGAAAAATGATAGGCATAGTTTTATTCAAACTAAAGGGGCGGAAGTCACATAACTATGGGCTAGGCTTATAAATGCCCTTGGGCAGATAGCCTAGTATGAACCTATGAACCTATGAACCTATGAACCTATATATATATATATTTGTAATAAACTAGAAGTATATATATATATATATATATATATATATATATATATATATATATTTGTAATAAATTAGAAGTATATATATATATATATATATATATATATATATATATATATATATATTTGTAATAAATTAGAAGTATTATATATATATATATATATATATATATATATATATATATATTTGTAATAAACTAGAAGTATATATATATATATATATATATATATATATATATATATATATATTTGTAATAAATTAGAATATATATATATATATATATATATATATATATATATATATATATATTTGTAATAAACTAGAAGTATATATATATATATATATATTTGTAATAAACTAGAAGTATATATATATTTGTAATATATATATATATATTTGTAATAAACTAGAAGTATATATATATATATATATATATATATATATATATATATATATATTTGTAATAAACTAGAAGTATATATATATATATATTTGTAATAAATTAGAAGGATATATATATATATATATATTTGTAATAAATTAGAAGTATATATATATATATATATATATATATATATATATTTGTAATAAATTAGAAGGATGTATATATATATATATATATATATATATATATATATATATATATATATATATATTTGTAATAAATTAGAAGGATATATATATATATATATATTTGTAATAAATTAGAAGGATATATATATATATATATATATATTTGTAATAAATTAGAAGGATATATATATATATATATATATATATATATATATATTTGTAATAAATTAGAAGTATATATATATATTTTTCAAAACAAACTAATATATATATATATATATATATATATATATATATATATTTGTAATAAACTAGAAGTATATATATATATATATATATATATATATGTAATAAATTATTGATATATATATATATATATTTGTAATAAATTAGAAGGCTATATATATATATATATATATATATATATATATATATATATTTGTAATAAATTAGAAGGATATATATATATATATATATATATATATATATATATATATATATATATATATATATATATATATATATATATATATATATATTTGTAATAAATTAGAAGGATATATATATATATAATATATATATATATATATATATATATATATTTGTAATAAATATATATATATATATATATATATTTGTAATAAATTAGAAGGATATATATATATATATATATATATATATATATATATATATATATATATATATATATTTGTAATAAATTAGAAGTATATATATATATATATATATATATATATATATATATATATATATATATATTTGTAATAAATTAGAAGGATATATATATATATATATATATATATATTTGTAATAAATTAGAAGTATATATATATCTATATATATATATATATTTGTAATAAATTAGAAGGATATATATATATATATTTGTAATAAATTAGAAGTATATATATATATATATATATATATATATATATATATATATATTTGTAATAAATTAGAAGTATATATATATATATATATATATATATATATATACATTTGTATGCACTTGTATGATTATGTAAACAGACTGGCCGTTGACAGATGGGAATATGTGCTACTTCTGCAAACCATGTGTTTGTAGTTGAGGGAGTTGGCAATGTGTGCATCTGCAAAAACAGGTACTTGGTGTCTAAGGAGTTGTGTTCTACTTGTAGTAACAGTGTTGCAGTAAAATGACAGCGTTTCCCTGGTTTTGCCGGTGTAAATACTGCCTCTTATATCTGCTATGTTCTACGAATGTAATTTATTGTATATGGCTTGATAAAGTTTGTGTAAGTATGCACAGATGGAGGTATGATTTAGTACAGTTTTTCTCGAATAGAATGCAGGTTTGTATGCTTGTATAGGGGTCTGGGCGTTACTGTCCTTTATTGCTGTATTTTATTGTTCTTGTAGGTTCTTAGGTAAGTACTATGCTACCATTTTAAGCACAGACAGTTTATCTTTTTTCTGCTCAAAATAACCTATCCTATTAGGTTACTGATTGGCCTTACCCATCCCATGGTGGATAATTATATAGAATCCCCATTATGATAATAACTGGAATCATACTATAGATAGTGTGAAGGAATCCATGCATGGGATAGAGCATTTAGGAGCTGCCTCTGTGCATTTGTAGTACAGCAGTCTTAATTGGAAGGTACGTTGTGCATATTGTTTCAGATCTGGATTTTCCACTCATATCTCTTAAATGTACTTCATTATGATGAATGTTAGTAATATTCATGGTAAATAATAATGAATCATATTAATTCATCAGACTGATTTTATAGGCATAAAGCAATGCATTTTAACCATTCTATCAGCTTCCTAATTGAAGTTATTTGTAACTTGGTAGGTAGGGAAATGTGGACGGCTTATTATTTGTCCTACATTATAAGAGGTAATGTTCCATGTTCGGGATAAGGAATGTTAAGAGCTAGGTTTCCGCTTGGGGATTAAGGGTCACTTGGGTGACACATCAGCAGCATTCGATTGCACTGCTGCTTGCTTACCATCTGGTTCTGCCGGTCAGTTGTGCATTTTTGCGAGGTTAGATTTTTTCCAGTGTAGCACATTGGGCTTCTACAGAGGGCCATTTGTCATAGTTCTACAGTATGATGTCTGTACAAGTTATGCAAAGTATTTTGTTTTTGCAAGACTGTTTCTAAATGTTAGAAGACATTATGATTTAATAATTAGTATGGATGCACATGAAATTATAAAGCATGTGCCATTCGCATTACATACACTGCATGTTTCATTTTGTGACCTAGTATGATGTGTAGAGAATGCAAATTTGGTTACTGTCAAATGCATACCTCTCAAACTGGGAACATCAAAAATCTGGACAAATGCCCAGGAAAAGTAGGTGCAACCAGTCAAAAATTGATTCGCTGATAAACATATCATTTGCATACATAATTATGTAGCTCTGCCTGCTCCAATGCAATTGTGGGATACCAACATTCAAATGTAATTTGAAGAACAAACAAAAAATTAAACACAAAATATAACTAGTCGTACATCCACCAGAGCTTTCTGAACTTAGGCCAGCTTTTGTCTCTTATACTAGTAATAGGATATTTTACTGGCTCTCCTGCCAAATATAGTAAAGGTAACTGAATCACATATATCACTACAGGCAAACCATAAAATTGAAATCTCGATACTGTGTGCACCATAGCTCTCAACTAAATAGGGAGAAATCTCAACAGAATCACGGACATATCCAGAAATAATCAGGGATACGTTTTAAAATATTAGTACCATTAATTCGAGATGTTTACAAAATAAGATAAGGTGAATTAATATACATTTTCTTAAATAAACTAAGTGTATAACACTAATTATTATCATTATTTATAAAGTATAGTTCACTACTGTGTATCTACAAGTCACCAGTTTTAGGAGGGATTAAGAAGAACAGAGATAAAATTTGTGTCAAATTCAGGGACAGTTGAGAGCTACGGTTTGCACTTGCAGTTAAACAGCTCCACTAAATTAGGGATCTTACTTCAGAAAGTCAAAGTGACACTTCAATTCTTCATGTTCCTTTCTTTAAATTCCATGCATAATGGAGTAAATTGCCAGTACATATAGGTTCATAGGTTCATAGGTTTGTACTAGGCTATCTGCCCCAAGGCATTTATAAGCCTAGCCAGAGTGTATGTGGCTTACACCACCCCTTAGGATGAGAATACTACGCCCTTTTAGGGTTTAGTTTACTATGCCTCTGTCTAGTAGTGACACAGAGATGACCCCCCAGGTTAAACCTATGATCTCCCATCCACTCGTCGAGATTTCTCTTGAATAGAGTCAGTGAGGGTCTCTGCCTAACATGGACTGGGATTCTGTTCCAGAGTGTAGGGAGCCTCTGGGTTATGAATCTGTCCCTCCAGCACGTCCTATTTATTTCTGTGTTGAGGTTTAAGTCACTTGTTCTCATGGCCCTGATGGATTTGGATTTTCTGAGGTGGAGCATGTCCATTAATTCAGGATTGGACATGGCCTTGTACGTCAGGCACAGATCACCTCTGAGTAGGCGGTATGCGACTGAACAGAGCTGGAGTTTTTTCAGTCGGGCAGCATATGACATATGTTTAAGACCCTTTATCCTCTTGGTGAGGAACTTTTGGGGTCTTTCCAACTGCTGCAGGTGTCGGGTGAGATACATCCCAAATGGGGCATTGTACTCAATCATTGGCCTGATAAGAGAAGAGTACAGGGCACAATGACCTCTCTTGATCTAGATGTGAAACCCTTCATGATAAGGTGGGCAATATAGAAGGTCTTCCTAACCACTTTGGCAATGTGAGTGTCAAATGAGAGGTTACTGTCAACCTGGGTCCCTAGGTCCCTGATTACCTCTTCCGCACTTAATGGATTACTGCCTATGTGGTAATTTGTTGGTACCTTGTTTTTCCCAAAGGGTATGACTATACATTTTTGGCATTCAGCTTAAGGCCATGGCTCTGGCACCACCATCCATTTCTATGAGGCCTCTCTGAAGGATGTTTGTGTCCGCTGGAGTATCAATTATGGCACCCAGTTTGCAGTCATCTGCTAACTTTGTCAGCCACAATCCTCCTATGTTTGCCTGTACCTCGAAAATAAATGCCGAACAAGAGGGGTCCCAGGACTGAGCCCTGTGGGACACCGCCAGACTGGCTTAGAGTCTGACATAGCTCCAGCAACTCTGACCCTGTGGGTTCTGTCCTTGAGCCAGTTTGCAACCCATCTTGTGACATATGGGTTTACATTTAAGCTGGTGAGTTTGTCTATGATGCCCGAGTGGGGTATTGTGTCAAAGGCTTTGCAAGGTCAAGGTAGGCTGTGTGAACTGCCTTACCCTCATCAATGGCCTTAGTGACTGTTTCAAAAAGTTGACCAAGTTCAAAAGGCAGGATCTGCCCTTGACAAAGCCAAATTGGGTAGGATCCAATGTCTGTAGGTCCCCAATGTCTTTGTTTATGAGTTCCATAATGATCCTCTCCATAGCTTTGCAGACCAGGCTCGTCAAGCTTATGGGGCGGTAATTTCCAGGGTCCGTAGAAGCACCGCCTTTGTGAAGTGGGACCACTGTTGCCGTACGCCACTCTTTGGGTACGTATCCTGTAGTAAGGCTCTGATTAAACATCAGCCTTATGTGTGGGTTTAGTTCCTCTTGGAGTTCATGTAGTACACAGCCCGGGACACCATCCGGTCCCATTGATGCTGTGTTTTTAGCTTTAGAGAGGGCGTCTCTCACCTGGGCATCTGAGATGTTAGGGAGGCTACACTCTGCTGGGATAGTTATTTCACCTTTTGGGGGGGGGAGAAATTTGCACTGAACCTGTCTGCCAGAATGTTGGCAATGTCAGTGGGTTCAGTGTATTTTGTGTCATTTTGGACTAACTCTGAGCATATCTGTGAGTTTCCACCCAGGTTTCTAACATAGCTAAAGAAGGCCTTGTGATTGTCTTTTGTGTCTTTTGCGATTTTTCTATCAAAGTTGGCCTTGGATGATTTTAGGAGTGATCGTAGTTTTTTGCTAGTACTGATCAGAGATGCCTTCCCTTTTAGGGATTTTGCTCTGTCATGTAGTAGCTTCCTCCTCCTGTTGTAAAGTTTGTTTATGGCTGGGGTCCACCAGACCGGGCGCCTGCCTTTGGGGGAATGGGTCTTGGTTTTATTTGGGATTGCATGATCCATGCATTCTTGAAGGTGCCCATAGAAGGCATTTGCAAAGGATTCAGCAGTGTGGGTTGTGGTTTCCACTGGCCCAGGGGCCTTGAAGGATACCACTTCAGTCTTAAGAAGTGTGAAGTTTGCTTTTGAGAAGTTCTTCACTGTGGTCATTTGTGCAGGGGTTGGGGGCGGGATGTGGATTTCCAGTGAGATTAATTTATGGTCTGATCTTACCAAAGAGGGATATACTTCCGGTGTGGAGCATTTTGTCCCCATGTTTGTGATGATCAGGTCTAGTATATTGTCTCCTCTTGTGGGAATGGTGATTAGTTGCTCCATTGCATTTGAGTTTATGAATTCTAGGAACCTTTGGGCTAGGGTGTTGGGGCTTGAGTAATGTTCCCAGTCTATGTTTGGGTAGTTGAAGTCTCCTAAAATGATGGTATTTGGAGAGACATTCATACTCTCCAGTGTCTTCAGGAAGGCTGTGTGGGGTTCCTGAGTTTGAGAAGGTGGTCTGTAGCATGCTACAAACTGTAAGGCAGTTTTGCCTTTGGTTAGTTGCACCTGGATAGTCTCTGATGCTTCATGCGTTGCCACTAACCTGGAGGTGTGGGTATCTTTGATGAAAATGGATACTCCCCCTCCTTTTGTGGTTCGGTCCAAGTTTTGGGTCTGGAAAGCATGATATGAGGTAAAACCTGATAGTGCTGGGGTGCTCTCAGGAGCCTCGAACCAGGTTTCAGTCACTGCACAGACATCGATGTTCTCCATACTGAGGAGGGCTTCGAGGGCGTGCATCTTGAGGTTTAGACTTCTGGCATTGAGCAGCATTACCCTTAGTTTTTTTCCACTAGTGTTTTCTAGGGAGGTAGGTTTGTCATTTGAGCCTTGCCTAAAAAAGGCACTATGGGGGTGGCAAGAGCCTTGGCCAATATCCGAAGCCCAGGGTGACAGGTGCAAGCCATCCCTTGTGAAGCAGCGTGGCTTGTCAAGCATGTCATCCCAAGCAGACAGACATTGGATCCCCTTAGAATGACACCAGTAATTAAGCCAATTGTTAAAACTGATCATTTTGTCTTTGTACTGTGGCATCATTCTTGGTGAGGGTAAGATGCTGCTCAGGGTCAGGGTCATACCGGCCTGGGCTACATAATCAGAGAGCTCCTCTATGTCTCTTTTCATGTAGTCCAGCGCGGCACCCCTCAGGTCGTTCACACCGGCATGTACAATGACTGAGTCATATTTGTACTTGCTGTGGAGTGACCTGAGTGCTTGTGTTATGTGGCGGATTCTAGCTCCTGACAGTCAGCTTACTGTGACCCTTTCCTTGTTCAGTCTGGTGAGCGGGACATCAGTGTGTCTGACTATGGAGTCACCTATTACGAGTGTGTCTGGCATGTTGTTTGGCCTTAAGGGCTGTGACTGTTTAGCACACTGACTTTGTGAACTATGTGTTGCATGTGCTATGTCTTGAGGTGGTGGTTGCTTGGGTGTCTGCTTTGGAGGCCTCTGTTGTTTTGGTAGATTTTTAATCAGCGCCTCCGAGTATGTTTTTGTGTGTTTATGTGTTTGGTTTGCTGTTGTGATAGTTCTATGTGAGACTGGGTTTGTGGTGTGCGTGGTTACCTTCTCCTCCTGACTGGTCTTGCCAGTTCTGAATTGAGAGAGCTCAGCCTCCAGTTTGGCTATATAGTTTGCTCTCTCGCATATATTTGTATTTGTTGGGAGGAGGAGAGGGTTGTCTGTATACATGAGGCAATTGTAACATTGCCTCAAGATTCCCAGATTCACCAGCTGAACAGGAGAGGACGCCAGCAACTGACCCTTCGACATGCTAGAAATAGTGAAAAAGATTGCTGTGTAACTGAGTCAGAAAGGACCTATAGGGAGATGTGTACTCAACAGAATTTAGGTGAATGAAGTACTTTCTTTTGTTTAAGAGTGCTTTACCTGTATAAAAATGCTTTAGGAGCAAGTGCTGAGCTTTTCAGATAGAGTATAGGCTGTTTAGATTGCAAGTAGAACAGTTCTAAGGGAAAAATTGAAGAGCAGACTTGGCGGAGCCAGAAAAATTTCACCTTGTTTAACCAAGTTTAACCTTGTTTAACCGGCGCTACTATGCGCACGATCACAAGAAAGCCGCGGTAAAGGCGGATTTTAAGCAGTGAACTACAGAAGAGGTAGGAATGGTCCCAAACAACCAATTACTCCAGCTTCTTGTGCTGAGGTCACTTCCCCAAGGACAGGTAGGCTGCTCAAGGCTCCCCACTCCCACTGGTGAGCAAAGAAACTTCCTTCTATCCAAGTAAGGTAATGGACAACACAGGAACTACACCACAGCCCAGAATACAGCAATGCCTGTATACTGGTCTAAACTAGTCGAGAAAGGCAGAAAACAAGGATTATTTTTTTTTGTTTTTTTTTGTAGAAATACACAGAAAATGCAGAGACAGTGATAAATTAGTTACATAGGCTAGCACACTTTAGTGGGCAGCCTCCACAGTTAAATTAAACAAACAAACAAGCAAACTTTCGATTAAATTGACTAAATGTAACTTTAAGTGCAGATTTAAAAATAAATGCAGTAATCAGAAAAAAAAACAGTTCAGGCTAGTTTAAAGTAAGCAACAGAAGCTATTTCCAGTGAAAAAAAAGCAAATATACTTAAATCCAGAAGGTAGTCGCTTTTTGAGTTCCTTGCTGCTAGGACCACTCTGTAAACCCACGTGGAGCTTGTCTGAGCAGTATAGCCAGAAAAAAACGCCCAGAGGCGGATTTTAAGCAGTGAACTACAAAAGAGCTAGGAATGGTCCCAAACAACCAATTACTACAGCTTCTTGTGCTGAGGTCACTTCCCCCAAGGACAGATAGGCTGCTCAAGGCTCCCCACTCCCACTGGTGAGCAAAGAAACTTCCTTCTATCCAAGTAAGGTAATGGACAACACAGGAATTACACCACAGCCCAGAATACAGCAATGCCTGTATACTGGTCTAAACTAGTCGAGAAAGGCGCGAAAACAAGGATTTTTTTTTTTTTTTTTTTTTGTAGAAATACACAGAAAATGCAGAGACAGTGATAAATTAGTTACACAGGCTAGCACACTTTAGTGGGCAGCCTCCACAGTTAAATTAAACAAACAAACAAGCAAACTTTCGATTAAATTCAACTAAATGTAACTTTAAGTGCAGATTTAAAAATAAATGCAGTAATCAGAAAAAAACAGTTCAGGCTAGTTTAAAGTAAGCAACAGAAGCTATTTCCAGTGAAAAAAAAGCAAATATACTTAAATCCAGAAGGTAGTCACTTTTTCGAGTTCCTTGCTGCTAGGACCACTCTGTAAACCCACGTGGAGCTTGTCTGAGCAGTATAGCCCTTGTCTGAGCAGTATAGCCCTTGTCTGAGCAGTATAGCCATTCACAGCTGCTGCAACTTTACCATTTGCTTTTTAATCTTGGTATAATGAGCAACCCTTTTTAACATTACATATAAAACACCAGAATACTAACTTCCAAAGTTCCCATCCCAATGAGTAATAGTGCAACTGTAACACGGTATTTGTCCAAGAAGGAAATAGGCATTGGTTGCCAAGGGGGACTAGTATAAAATAAAAGAAGACATGGAACATTATTCAGGAAAAAAAAGTTGCGTTAGCACTCAATTTTGTTGTTGTATGCATGAGAGGTTTATAAGCCTTAGTGCTGTGTGTGTGTGTGTGTGGGGGGGGGGGGGGGATCCTAGATCAGATCGCAAATACAGGAATCCACAAAATCAACTAAAAATTAATTGTGCAGCGTGTTTCTTTATACCTGCTATATGTATTGATCCAAATGACAGTTAGCATAACAATGCAAGTGCAGTCTCCCAGAAAACCCAAAACCAGACAAGTACAGTAACCTGAGAGACTGTAGAAGGGAGGAATGGAGTCTGGAGACAGGGGTGGAACCAGACAGCTATGGCAACTAGATATAGTGCACACACCACACAATGAAAATAATGACTAGGCAAAATGCCATCAGTAGGAGGAAATGCGCCCAGCTACCAACACACAATGCCTGCAATATAAGGTATCTGACTGAGGCTTTCATTGTAACAATGTTGCTATGCACCGGAGATCGCGTAAAGGACGTATGTGCTTCACTGGAGAACATCACCATTCCAGACCCAGTCTAGTTTCACAGGTATGGATTTTTTGAAACATACTAATATAAATGAAGCTGTGCCCATAAGAAATATTAGATAACTCATCATGTTTTGCAAAGAAATTACAAAACCTCCTCCTGCTTTTCTACTCTCTGCAGTGATGAGATGCTTAAAGGATATGGTTTAGTGAAAATAAAACTGCGATAAATGTAGACATTTCTCACCTGACAGTTCTCGCTCATCTTGCTGCAGCTGTAGGTAGCAGCTGCCTCTTCATGAAATGACAATATATATTTTTAAAGAGGGCGTCACACAAGACTTGCATAAATCGGCACATATATACACCGTTATGAAGAGGGTGTCCTTCCTTACTGAAAATTAAAATCATTCTTTCTTGCCACCTTCTGTTTCTAACAATATTTCAATCTGTTCTGGTAGTACTGCATAAGGGTTCAAATCCAAGAAGGCTAGAGGTTAGCACAAGATATGGTGCAAATACTTTATGATGTACAGATTTAGAGGTGCGACAAATAAGCTTGATGGTAGTCATTTGCAAAATAACCTGGAATCATTCTTTAAGAAAATCCTTATTTGTTTCCAATTAAACTTTCTAACTGCAAACTACTTTCCTATTTCATTCAGTGGCTGAGTGGTCAAGCCAGCTGTTGATTTAATGTGATGGCTAAGTGTGGCCAGCCCCCGCACCTGGATTTTCTTATACATAGCTTGGGGTTAGGCACTGTCTCACAATGCTGATGTCATCATGCATGCCCCTGCACATCGATGATGGTGTGGGATACGCTGGTGATGCGTGATGATTTGGCATTAACTAAAAATGGTAAATACATTTTTTTAAAAAATCGTGATTTCAAGGGGCCACTCAAGAATTTGTGGCACACCATTATTTTAGCCTCAAAACTAGGAAATTCTGAGGAACTCGGTACAGTTGAGAAGTATGGTGAAATGTGCAGAAGACTTCTGAGGATAAGGGTGACTGGCAGATTGTAGAAACACAAGGATGTGCAGAAGGAGGCAGCCAGGAGAGGCTGCATAAGTGTTGAAAACATGGCAGATGATTGTAAAATTTGAAACAAAAACAGGATCCTTTCATTTTAGAAGCTGATGAAATGGACAGTGACAAAAGTCTATAATGTGATTGCCTATAAGTAGGGCTGAATTACTGATGGGGACTAGTTACAGGCTTGTATGTTAACTGATTAATACTGTAATTTCCTCACAAATTACTTAGGATTTTATTTAAATTTTTACTGCTGAAATGCACTTTGGCATATATAGTTCATTTCATATTTATAGGTGTGGATACATATTGGTAAAAGGACTCTGCTACCTTACACAGCACAAGGGCATAGACACAACAAAATGTATTTATATAACTACACAGTAAGTCTGCATGTGGAGCTACTAAAAGGAAGAAAAGAGAAGAAGAAATGGAGTCAAAACCAGATGGGATTCATGCAGTCTTTTCTGAGTCAAAAATCTTCAAAGTCTTCCAGTGCGCATGACCTAAAGCCAGAGTCTGATGCATTGGCAACATGCTGTACCAGTGGTTTCATGCAGTCTTTTCTGAGTCAAAGGTCTCCAATGTCTTCCAGTGCGCATGACCTACAGCCAGAGTCTGATGCATTGGCAACATGCCCTACCAGTGGATTCATGCAGTCTTTTCTGAGTCAAAGGTCTTCAATGTCTTCCAGTGTGCATGACCTACAGCCAGAGTCTGATGCACTGGCAACATGCTGTACCAGTGGTTTCATGCAGTCTTTTCTGAGTCAAAGGTCTTCAAAGTCTTCCAGTGTGCATGACCTAAAGCCAGAGTCTGATACATTGGCAACATGCTCTACCAGTGGATTCATGCAGTCTTTTCTGAGTCAAAAATCTTCAAAGTCTTCCAGTGCGCATGACCTAAAGCCAGAGTCTGATGCATTGGCAACATGCTGTACCAGTGGTTTCATGCAGTCTTTTCTGAGTCAAAGGTCTTCAATGTCTTCCAGTGCGCATGACCTACAGCCAGAGTCTGATGCATTGGCAACATGCCCTACCAGTGGATTCATGCAGTCTTTTCTGAGTCAAAGGTCTTCAATGTCTTCCAGTGCACATAACCTACAGCCAGAGTCTGATGCATTGGCAACATGCTGTACCAGTGGTTTCATGCAGTCTTTTCTAAGTCAAAGGTCTTCAAAGTCTTCCAGTGCGCATGACCTAAAGCCAGAGTCTGATACATTGGCAACATGCTCTACCAGTGGATTCATGCAGTTTTTCTGAGTCAAAGGTCTTCGATGTCTTTCAGTGTGCATGACCTACAGCAAAAGTCTGATGCATTGACAACATGCTCTACCAGTGGATTCATGCAGTCTTTTCTGAGTCAAAGGTCTTCAATGTCTTCCAGTGCGCATGACCTACAGCCAGAGTCTGATGCATTGGCAACATGCTCTACCAGTGGGATTCATGCAGTAATTTCTGAGTCAAAGGTCTTCAATACCTTCCAGTGCGCATGACCTACAGCCAGAGTCTGATACATTGGCAACATGCTCTACCAGTGGATTCATGCAGTCTTTCTGAGTCAAAGGTCTTCGATGTCTTTCAGTGTGCATGACCTACAGCAAGAGTCTGATGCATTGACAACATGCTCTACCAGTGGATTCATGCAGTCTTTTCTGAGTCAAAGGTCTTTCAGTGCGCATGACCTACAGCCAGAGTCTTATGCATTGAAAACATACTCTACCAGTGGATGCATGCAGTCTTTTCTGAGTCAAAGGTCTTCAATGTCTTCCAGTGCGCATGACCTACAGCCAGAGTCTGATGCATTGGCAACATGCTTTACCAGTGGATTCATGCAGTCTTTTCTGAGTCAAAGGTCTTCAATGTCTTCCAGTGCGCATGACCTACAGCCAGAGTCTGATGCATTGGCAACATGCTCTACCAGTGGATTCATGCAGTCTTTTCTTAGTCAAAGGTCTTCAATGTCTTCCAGAGCACATGATCTACAGCCAGAGTCTGATGCTTTGGAAACATGCTCTACAGGTGGATTCATGCAGTCTTTTCTGAGTCAAAGGTCATCAATGCCTTCCAGTGCGCATGACCTACAGTCAGAGTCCGATGCATTGTCAAAATGCTCTACCAGTGGATTCATGCAGTCTTTTCTGAGTCAAAGGTCTTCAATGACTTCCAGTGCGCATGACCTACAGCCAGAGTCTGATGCATTGGCAACATGCTCTACCAGTGGATTCAAGCAGTCTTTTTTAAGTCAAAGGTCTTCAATGACTTCCAGTGCGCATGACCTACAGCCAGAGTCTGATGCATTGGCAAGATTAATATCAGAGCTTTGGTCGGCTAACATCTACCTGAAATCAGCTAGATGCATAAGTGAATTTAAGTACACTTTTATCTGCTCTTTTGCATATAGTATGGTATTTAATTTATTTATTTGTGTTTTTCACTGAATATTAACTCAACTGAAGTTGATGCTGTCTCTCTACGGAGTACTTTTTAGAATGTCTGTGTAGCCATTGATAGCAGTGGGGGGGGGGTAGTTTCAGCAAATCACTAACATCCTGTCTTGCCTTATATAATATAAGTGGTACATTTTGAGTTATCTCTGCTTAATATCAGAGCTTTGGCCGGCTAACATCTACCTGAAATCAGCTGGCTGCATAAGTGAATTTAAGTACACTTTTATCTGCTCTTTTGCATATAGTATTGTATTTAATTTATTTATTTGTGTTTTTCACTGAATATTAGCTCAACTGAAGTTGTGGCTGTCTCTCTACAGTTAGTTCCTCACCCACCCTCCCTGTTTTTGTTTTGTTATTAATGTTGGTGGCTTTGAAATTGCTCTCCCCTCTTGTAGATTTGTATTTGGATACTCCTTCTGGGACCATCTCATTTGCTCACTCAACTGAGTGCAGTGAGATCATATTCTGATTTCAGGCACTCCTACTGTGTACAAAGAGAGCATTTGGGAAGGACAAACCCTGTAGCCTCTTAATCCTGCTCTGTTCCTTCCCTCAAAAAAAAAAAAAAAAAACATATATATATATATATATATATATCTTATTCAGCTGCTCTTACTGTAACTGTCTTAGTTGCTGTTCTGCGTGCTGTTATCTGTTCAGTCGCTCTTACTCTGCACTTATTACTGTTTGTTAGTAGTCTTCTAATTTACTGCCTTCTGCACTTGTTTTTTAGTCATTTGTTAATTTAATTGCATTTATTTGAACTGTATTTGCTATAGTGTTGCTACACACTCGGGTGTGCTGGCCTGCACTACAATTTGAATTGTATTTACTGCTGGTTTAGCTGCTTTTCTGTAACAAAAAATACATTCTAAGCTTATTTCCTGCCTGTCGTGTAACTAGTCAAGTCCAGATGCAGACCTGCTGTATCCAGGACTGTTGGTAATCTTCTGAGCCCCCCCCAAACCTTTCTGTGTTGGCGGGAAGCCTTATAGCTTATCAGTGGGAGTGGTAAGCACTAGGTAGCCTATCTACCATGGGAAGAGTGGGTTTTGGCCCTGAGATTGTAGTTCATTGGCCGTTTGGGCAGTTTTTCCATCTCTTTCTACTTTTCTGGTTAAAAGCCTGTTTTGCATTTGGTCCCCGCCTTTCCTATAACTAGTGTAATCCAGGTACAGATTTGCTGTATCCAGGACTGTTGGTAAGCTTCTGAGCCCCCCAAGCCCTTCTGTGTTGGAGAGAAGCCTTCTAGCTTATCAGTGGGAGTGGTAAGCACTAGGTAACCTATCTACCACAGGAGGAGTGGTTTCTGGCCCAGAAATTATAGTTTATTGGCCATTTGGGAAGCTTTGCCATCTCTTTCAACCTTCTGATTTAAAAGCCTGTGTTTGTGCTTGTGTCCTGCCTTTCCTGTTACTAGTCTAGTCCAGGTACAGATTTGCTGTATCCAGGAATCTTTGTAAGCTTCTTAGCCCCCCAAGCCTTTCCGTGTTGGAGGGAAGCCTTCTAGCTTATCAGTGGGAGTGGTAAGTATCAGGTAGCCTATCTACCACAAGAGGAGTCCCTGGCCAAGAAATTGTAGCTATTGGCTGTTTGAGCATTTATTTCCATTTCTTTCAACTTTCTGGTTTGAAAGTCGCACTTGTGCCTGTTTCCCGCCTTTCCTATAACTAGCCTAGTCCGGTTACAGAGTTGCTGTATCCAGGATTGTTAGTAAGCTTCTGAGCTCCCAAGCCTTTCTGTGTTGGAGGAAAGCCTTCTAGCTTATCAGTGGCAGTGGTAAGCACTAGGTAGCCTATCCTCCACAGGAAGAGTGAGTTTTGGCCCAGAAATTGTAGTTTATTTGGTTGTTTGGGCAGTTTTCCATCTCTTTCAACTTGCTGGCTTAAAAGCCTATGTTTGTACTTGTTCCCCACCTTTCCTGTAACTAGTCTAGTCCAGGTACAGATTTGCTGTATTCTAGGACTCTTTGTAAGCTTCTGAGCCCCCCAAGCCTTTCTGTGTTGGAGGGAAGCCTTCTAGCTTATCAGTGGGAGTGGTAAGCATTAGGTAGCCTGTCTACCACAAGAGGAGTGGTTCCTGGCCCAGAAATTGTAGCTATTGGCTGTTTGGGCAGTTTTTCCAACTCTTTCAATGTTCTGGTTTAAAATCCGCACTTGCACTTGTTTCCCACCTTTCCTGTAACTAGCCTAGTCCAGATACAGAGTTGCTGTATCCAGGACTGTTGGTAAGCTTCTGAGCCCCGCAAGCGTTTCTGTGTTGGAGGAAAGCCTTCTAGCTTATCAGTGGGAGTGGTAAGCACTAGGTAGCCTGTCTACCATGAGAGGAGTGGTTCTTGGCCCAGAAATTGTAGTTTATTGACCATTTGGACAGTTTGTCCATCTCTTTTTCAACTTTCTGGTTTAAAAGACCACATCTGTGCTTGTTTCCCATCTTTCCTGTAACTAACCTACTGGTAGCACTAGAAAGCCTTAAACTGATACAAGCCTTCTAGCTTAGGAGAGAGACTTTGGAGTGATTAAGTATCAGTTTTCCGTACTTTCTTGCTGTACTTAACTGTTTCCCGCATAAACGCAGATTTTCCAGCATTTATTGGGATTTAAAAGCTTGTTTTTTTTCACATATTGTACTTATTTGACTACCTGCACTTTTAAAAAGTGTTTTTTTTTTGTTTAAATAATTTGTTTAACTGTTGTAGGCTACACACTAAAATGTGATAGCCTTTTCTGATCATTTGTAGTAATTTATAGCTGCTTTGCGTGTATTTTATATTGTTTTTTGCCTTATCTTTAAAAAAACAAAACAAAAAAAAATCCTTGTTTCCCGCCTTTCTAAGCTAGTATAGTCCAGTTTTCAGGCTAGTGCTGAATTCAGGCCTGAGATACTAGTTTCTGAGTTGCCCATACCTTACTTGGATAGAAGGAAGTTTCTCTGTTCACCTGTGAGAGAGGGGAGCTTTGAGCAACCTATCTGTCTCTGGAGGAGTGGTTGCAGCCCAGATGTTAGTAGTTTATTGGCCATTTTGGGCTAATTTCTATCTCTTTCATTTCCCTACTATAAAAACTGTGTTTGCATGGTTTTGCGCACTGGGCAGTGCCGGTTAGCTACGGTTAAATTATTCCCGGCTCCACTAAGTCTCCTCTTCAGTTTTTCCCTTGAAATTAGTCTAACTCTCAATAAGCACTCAGAAACCATCTTACAGCTCAACACTTGCTCAGACCTAATAGCAAGCACTAATATACCCTGACACTGTTTGCCCAGCAGGACAAGACTCTTTATTCACCCCTCACCAACCAAGCAACTAAGCAGCTCACTCTACTATTCAGGCATGACCAAAGGGCAACTTCAGGTGCACTCTCCAGTCCAGCTGGTGAATCTGGGTATCCTGAGGCAATGTTACAACTGCTTCATGTACACAGACAACCCTCTCCTCCTTCCACAAAACACTAACATATGCGAGAGATGCAATTATACAGCCAAACTGGAAGCTAAGCTGTCTCCACCCAAGACTGGAACAGACAGTCAAGAGGAGAAGGTTAATACTTGCACCAAAACTCCAGCCACACATAGACCTACTAAAGCAGTACTGGCAAAAAATACACATAAATACACAAAATTATACTCGGAGGCTCTAAATAAAAACCTGCAAAAGCATCAGAGGCCTCCAAAGCAGACACCCAAACAACCTGCACTTCCCGTCACAAACCAGACAACACATAAAACACAAAATCAGTGTGCCGCACAATCACAGCCCTTAAGGCGAAATAACATACCTAACTCACTAGTAATAGGTGACTCTATAGTCAGGCACACTGACGTCCCACTCACTAGGTTGGACAAGCAGAAGGTTACTGTTAGCTGCCTGTCGGGAGCCAGAATCTGCCACATAATACAAGCACTCAGGTCACTCCAGATCAAGTACAAATATGACTCTGCCATTGTTCATTTTGGTGTGAATGACCTGAGATGTACCTCCCTGGACTACATGAAAAGAGACACGGAAGAGCTCTCTGATCATGTAGCCCAGGCGGGTATGACCCTGACCCTGAGTAGTATCCTGCCCTCACCAAGAATGATACCTCAGTATAAAGAAAAAATTATCTATTTCAACAATTGGCTAAGCTTCTGGTGTCATTCAAAAAGGATCCAGTGTCTGTCAGCCTGGGACGACATGCTCGACAAGCCGCGTTGCTTCACAAGAGATGTCTTGCACCTGTCACCCCTAGGCTTTCGAATACTGGTCAAGGCTCTTGCTGCCCCCATAGTGCCTTTTTTAGGCAAGGCTCAAAAGTCAAACCCACCTCCGTGAACATCACAATTAACAAAAAACTGAGGGTTATGCTACTCAATGCCAGGAGTATAAATCTCAAAATGCACGTGCTCAAAGCATTCTTCAGTATGGAAAACGTCGACATCTGTGCAGTAACTGAAACCTGGTTCAAGGCTCCAGAGAGCACCCCAGCACTACCAGGCTACAACTCATACCACACGTTTCGGCCACAGAACATGGACCGAAAAACAAAAGGAAGGGGTGTATCCACATTCATCAAGGATACCTACACCTCCAGGTTAGAGGCACAGCATGATACCTCTGAGATCATCCATGTGCAACTAACATCGGGCAAATCTGCAGTGCAAATTGAGGCCTGCTACAGATCACCCTCCATGACCCAGGACCACCACTCAACCTTTCTGGAGACACTGGAAAACATGAAGGTCCTACCAAACACCCTGATATTGGGCGATTTCAATTACCCTAGCATTCACTGGGAAAACTACTCGAGTACAAATTCCCAGGCCCAGCACTTCCTGGAATTCATCAACTCAGACGCCCTGGATCAGCTGGTAAACTCCCCTACCAGAGAGGAAAACATATTGGACCTGGTCATCAGCAACATGGGTGACAGGTGTTCTACACCGGAGGTCAACCCATTACTGGTTAGATCAGACCATAAACTAATCACTTTGGATGTCCACACCACACCACCACCACCCCCAACTAAGGAAACCACAGTAAAAAACATTTCTAAAGCAAACTTCACCTTACTTAAGACAGAGGTGGCAAGTTTCACAGCCCCCACGCTAAAGGATAATGCTACCCAAGATGCAGAAACCTTTACAAATGCACTCTATGAGCACCTACAAGGATGCATGGATCATGCCATCCCTAACAAAACCAAGACTCACTCCTCTAAGAAAAGGAAACCAGTTTGGTGGACCCCTGCAATAAACAGGCTATACAATAGAAGGAGGAAACTAGTTCAGAAAAAAAGTAAATCCCAAGAAGGAACGACATCCCTGATCAGTATCAGTAAGAAACTGAGGTCCCTCATGAAATCATCCAAGGCTAACTTCAAAAGAAAAATATCCAGGATTCAAAAGATAAACACAAAGCCTTCTTTAGTTATGTTAAGAATCTAAGTGGCAACTTGCAGATATGCACTGAACTAGTGCAAAATAGCACAAAATATACTGAGCCTAATGATATTGCCAACATCCTGGCAGATAGATTCAGTGCAAACTTAACCACCCTCTCACCTCCAAAAGGGCCCATGACAATACCAGAAAACATAGTGTCCCAAAAATCACAGATGCACAGGTGAAAACAGTCCTTTCAAAAGCTAAAAACACAGCATCAATGGGACCAGATGGTGTCCTACACTGCGTCTTGCATGAACTACAGAATGAACTAACCCACAAACCTAAACACGCTGTTCAACTTCAGCCTCTCCACAGGCTATGTGCCCATAGAATGGTGCACAGCAATGGTTATTCCTCTCCACAAAGGAGGGGCCACAACTGACCCTGGTAACTATCGCCCCATAAGCCTGACTAGCCTGGTCTGCAAGGCTATGGAGCGCATCATCATGGAACTCATTAACAAAGACATTGGGAATCTCCAAACACTTAACCCGACCCAGTTTGGCTTTGTTAAGGGCAGATCATGCCTACTAAACCTGGTTGACTTCTTCAGGATAGTCACCAAGGCCATAGATGAGGGAAAGGTGGTTCACACAGCCTACCTTGACCTCACCAAGGCTTTTGACACCATTCCCCACTCGGGTATTACAGGAAAAACTCACCAGCCAGAACATAAACCCCTATGTCACAAGATGGGTTGCCAACTGGCTTACAGACAGAACTCACACGGTAAGAATAGCGGGCTCCAGGTCTGACTCTAAACCAGTAACAAGTGGTGTCCCGCAAGGCTCGGTCCTGGGACCCCTACTGTTTGGCATTTACTTCTCAGAAGTATAGGCAAACACATGAGGACTATGGCTAACCAAGTTCGCTAATGACTGCAAACTGGGAACCATAATTGACTCTCCGGCTGACACGGACATCCTCCAAAAGGGCCTTACTGAGAAGGACACCTGGTGTCAAAGTCATGGCCTCAAGCTAAATGCCAAAAAATGCATAGTCATCCTGTTTGGCAAAAACACCCACAAATTACCACATAGGTGGCAGCCCCCTTAATACAGAAGAGGTAATAAGAGATCTGGGGACCCAGGTAGATAGTAATCTCTACTTTGACAATCATATTGCCAAAGTAGTTAGGAAATCCTTCTATGTGGCCCATCTAATTACTAAAGGGTTCGCATCTAGAAATAAAGAGGTTATAGTGCCCCTCTATCCGTCACTCATTAGACCCATCATGGAGTACAATGCCCCATTTGGGATGTACCTCACAACACACTTCCAACAGCTGGAAAGACCACAAAAGTACCTCAACAAGAGGATTACTGGTCTCAAACATATGTCCTATGCAGCCCGACTGAAAAAACTCCATCTGTACTCAGTGGCATATCGCTTACTCAGAGGTGATCTCTGCCTGACTTACAAAGCCATGCCCAACTCAGAATTGATGGATATGTTCCACCTAAAGAAATCCAAGTCACTGCAAGCCATGCACTCTAGAGAGCTAAACCTGCCACAACAATAAATACAACATGCTGGAGGGATAGATTCCTGTCACAGAGACTGCCCGTGCATTGGAAAAAAATTCAAATTACATCAGGCAGAGCCCCTCACTAACACTCTTCAAGAGAAACCTTGACGAGTGGATGGGTAACAGAAAATACACCCCTGGGATCACTTCACTGGCTCTGCTTAACAGAGGATCAGTTAATCAAAAGGGCGGTGAAAGCTGACACACTCTGGCTAGGCTTATAAATGCCCTTGGGCAGATAGCCTAGTACCTACCTATGAACAAATGAACGTATAAGATGCTCTACCACTGGATTCATGCAGTCTTTTCTGAGTCAAAGGTTTTTAATGCCTTCCAGTGCACGTGACCTACAGCCAGAGTCTGATGCATTGGGAGCATGCTCTACCAGAGGATTCATGCAGTCTTTTCTGAGTCAAAAAACTTCAATGTCTTCCAGTGTGCATGAACTACAGACAGAGTCTGCTGCATTGGAAGCATGCTTTACCAGTGGATTCATGCAGTCTTTTCTGAGTCAAAGGTCTTCAATGTCTTCCAGTGCGCATGACCTACAGCCAGAGTCTGATGCATTGGCAACATGCTCTACCAGTGGATTCATGCAGTCTTTTCTGAGTCAAAAATCTTCAATATCTTCCAGTGCACATGACCTATAGACAGAGTTTCATGCATTGACAACATTCTCTAACAGTGGATTCATGCAGTCTTTTCTGAGTCAAAGGTTTTCAATGTCTTCCAGTGCGCATGACCTACAGCCAGAGTCTGATGCATTGGCAACATGCACTATCACAAACAACCAAACCAAAAACCACCTCCAGAGGAAGCCTTAATAGGCAAAAATAGTAAAATGAAAAAAAAGGCTTCCACCACAATAAAAAGTTCACTTGAGAAATTCTGTTAAAATGTAGGCTTTAATAAAAAGAAGAAATAAAAAGCACAAATTGTGCTATTCAGGTTGCAGGTCAAACAGGATAAGCGCTTTCAGTTAAAAAACCATCTTCAGATCCTAGTGCTCTATCAGTGTGATTCATGCAGCCTTTTCCGAGTCAAAGGTCTTCAATGCCTTCAAGTGCGCATGACCTACAGCCAGAGTCTGATGCATTGGCAACATGTTATTCTGAGTCAAAGAACGTCAATGTCTTCCAGTGTGCATGAACTACAGACAGAGTCTGCTGCATTGGAAGCATGCTCTACCAGTGGATTCATGCAGTCTTTTCTGAGTAAAAAATCTTCAATGTCTTCCAGTGCACATGACCTACAGCCAGAGTCTCATGAATTGGCAACATTCTCTACCAGTGGACTCATGCAGTCTTTTCTGAAATAAAGGTCTTCAATGTCTTCCAGTACGCATGACCTACAGCCAGACTCTCATGCATTGGCAAAATGCTCTTCCAGTGGATTCATGCAGTCTTTTCTGAGTCAAAGGTCTTCAATGTGTTCCAGTGCATATAACCTACATCCAGAGTCAGATGCATTGGCAACATGTTCTACCAGTGGATTTGTGCAATCTTTTCTGAGTCAAAGGTCTTCAATGCCTACAAATGAGCATGACCTACAGCCAGAGTCTGATGCATTGGCAACATGCTCTACCAGTGGATTCTTGCAGTCTTTTCTGAGTCAATAGTCGTTAATGTCTTCCAGTGCACATGACCAACAGCCAGAGTCTGATGCATTGGCAACATGCTCTATCAGTGGGATTCATGCAGTCTTTTCTGAGTCAAAATTCTTCAATGTCTTACAGTGCGCATAACCTACAGCCAGAGTCAGATGCATTGGCAACATGTTCTACCAGTGGATTCGTGCAGTCTTTTCTGAGTCAAAGGTCTTCAATGCCTTCAAGTGTGCATGACCTATGGCCACAGTCTGATGCATTGGTAACATGCTCTACCAGTGGATTCTTGCAGTCTTTTTTGAGTCAAAGGTCTTCAATGCGTTCCAATGCACAAGACCTACAGCCAGAGTCTGATACATTGCCAACATGCTCTACCAGTGGATTCATGCAGTCTTATCTGAGTCAAAGGTCTTCAATGCCTTCCAGACCGCATGACCTACAGCCAGAGTCCGATGCATTGGCAACATGCTCTACCAGTGGATTCATGCAGTCTTTTCAGAGTCAAAGGTCTTCAATGCCTTCCAGTGCTCATGACCTACAGCCAGAGTCTGATGCATTGGCAAAATGCTCTACCAGTGGATTCATGCAAATATTTCTGAGTAAAAAGTCTTCAATGTCTTCCAGTGCACATGATCTACAGCCAGGGTCTGATGCAGTGGCAATATGCTGTACCAGTGGATTCATGCACTCTTTTCTGAGTCAAAGGTCTGCATTGCCATCCAGTGCGCATGACCTACAGCCAGAGTTTCATGCATTGACAACAAGCTCTACCAGATGATTCATGCAGTCTTTCCTGAGTCAAGGGTATTCAATGTCTTCCAGTGCGCATGACCTACAGCCAGAGTTTGATGCATTGGCAACATGCTCTAGCAGTGGATTCATGCAATCTTTTCTGAGTCAAAGGTCTTCAATGCCTTCCAGTGCGCATGACCTACTGCCAGAGTCTGATGCATTGACAACATGCTCTACCAGTGGATTCATGTAGTCTTTTCTAAGTCAAAGGTCTTCTATGTATTCCAGTGCGCATGACCTAAACCCAGTGTCTGATGCAATGACAACATGCTCTACCAGTGGATTCATGCAGGCTTTTATGAGTCAAAAGTTTCAATACATGACATACAGCCAGAGTCTGATGCATTGGGAACATGCTCTACCAGTGGATTCATGCAGTCTTTTCTGAGTCAAAATTCTTCAATGTCTTACAGTGCGCATAACCTACAGCCAGATTCAGATACATTGGCAACATGTTCTACCAGTGGATTTGTGCAGTCTTTTCTGAGTCAAAGGTCTTCAATGCCTTCAAGTGCGCATGACCTACAGCCAGAGTCTGATGTATTGGCAACATGCTCTCCCGGTGGATTCTTGCAGTCTTTTTTGAGTCAAAGGCCTTCAATGCCTTCCAGTGCGCATGACCTACAGCCAGAGTCAGACGCTTTGGCAGCATGTTCTACCAGTGGATTTGTGCAATCTTTTCTGAGTCAAAGGTCTTCAATGCCTTCAAATGCGCATGACCTACAGCCAGAGTCTGATGCATTGGCATCATGCTCTACCATTGGATTCTTGCAGTCTTTTCTGAGTCAAAGGTTGTTAATGTCTTCCAGTGCACATGACCAACAGCCAGAGTCTGATGCATTGGCAACATGCTCTATCAGTGGGATTCATGCAGTCTTTTCTGAGTCAAAATTCTTCAATGTCTTACAGTGCGCTTAACCTACAGCCAGATTCAGATACATTGGCAACATGTTCTACCAGTGGATTCATGCAGTCTTTTCTGAGTCAAAGGTCTTCAATGCCTTCAAGTGCGCATGACCAATGGCCAGAGTCTGATGTATTGGCAACATGCTCTCCCGGTGGATTCTTGCAGTCTTATCTGAGTCAAAATTCTTAAATGTCTTACAGTGCGCATAACCTACAGCCAGAGTCAGATGCATTGGCAACATGTTCTACCAGTGGATTCGTGCAGTCTTTTCTGAGTCAAAGGTCTTCAATGCCTTCAAGTGTGCATGACCTATGGCCACAGTCTGATGCATTGGCAACATGCTCTACCAGTGGATTCTTGCAGTCTTTTTGGAGTCAAATGTCTTCAATGCGTTCCAATGCACAAGACCTACAGCCAGAGTCTGATACATTGCCAACATGCTCTACCAGTGGATTCATGCAGTCTTATCTGAGTCAAAGGTCTTCAATGCCTTCCAGACCGCATGACCTACAGCTAGAGTCTGATGCATTGGCAACGTGCTCTACCAGTGGATTCATGCAGTCTTTTCAGAGTCAAAGGTCTTCAATGCCTTCCAGTGCTCATGACCTACAGCCAGAGTCTGATGCATTGGCAAAATGCTCTACCAGTGGATTCATGCAAATATTTCTGAGTAAAAAGTCTTCAATGTCTTCCAGTGCACATGATCTACAGCCAGGGTCTGATGCAGTGGCAATATGCTGTACCAGTGGATTAATGCACTCTTTTCTGAGTCAAAGGTCTGCATTGCCATCCAGTGCGCATGACCTACAGCCAGAGTTTCATGCATTGACAACAAGCTCTACCAGATGATTCATGCAGTCTTTTCTGAGTCAAGGGTATTCAATGTCTTCCAGTGCGCATGACCTACAGCCAGAGTCTGATGCATTGGCAAGATGCTCTAGCAGTGGATTCATGCAATCTTTTCTGAGTCAAAGGTCTTCAATGCCTTCCAGTGCGCATGACCTACTGCCAGAGTCTGATGCATTTGCAACATGCTCTACCAGTGGATTCATGTAGTCTTTTCTAAGTCAAAGGTCTTCTATGTCTTCCAGTGCGCATGACCTAAACCCAGTGTCTGATGCAATGGCAACATGCTCTACCAGTGGATTCATGCAGTCTTTTATGAGTCAAAAGTTTCAATACATGACATACAGCCAGAGTCTGATGCATTGGGAACATGCTCTACCAGTGGATTCATGCAGTCTTTTCTGAGTCAAAATTCTTCAATGTCTTACAGTGCGCATAACCTACAGCCAGATTCAGATACATTGGCAACATGTTCTACCAGTGGATTTGTGCAGTCTTTTCTGAGTCAAAGGTCTTCAATGCCTTCAAGTGCGCATGACCTACAGCCAGAGTCTGATGTAGTGGCAACATGCTCTCCCAGTGGATTCTTGCAGTCTTTTCTGAGTCAAAGGTCTTCAATGCCTTCAAATGCGCATGACCTACAGCCAGAGTCTGATACATTGGCATCATGCTCTACCATTGGATTCTTGCAGTCTTTTCTGGGTCAAAGGTTGTTAATGTCTTCCATTGCACATGACCAACAGCCAGAGTCTGATGCATTGGCAACATGCTCTATCAGTGGGATTCATGCAGTCTTTTCTGAGTCAAAGTTCTTCAATGACTTCCAGTGCGCATGATATACAGCCAGATTCTGATGCATTGGCAACAGGTTCTACCAGTGGATTCATGCAGTCTTTTCAGAGTCAAAGTTCTTCAATGACTTCCAGTGCTCATGACCTACAGCCAGAGTCTGATGCATTGGCAACATGCTCTACCAGTGGATTCATGCAGTCTTTTCTGAGTCTAAGGTCTTCAATGCCTTCCAGTGCTCATGACCTAAAGTCAGAGTCTGATACAATGGCAACATGCTCTACCAGTGGATTCATGCAGTCTTTTCTGAGTCAAAGGTCTTCAATGTCCAGTGACCGACCTACAGCCAGAGTCTGGCGCATTGGCAACATGGTCTACCACTGGATTCATGCATTCTTTTCTGAACAAAGGTCGTTAATGTCTTCCAGTGCACATGACCACCAGCCAGAGTCTGATGCAATGGCAACATGCTCTACCAGTGTATTCATGCAGTCTTTTCTGAGTCAAAGGTCTTCAATGTCTTCCAGTGCGCATGACCTACAGCCAGAGTCTTAGGCATTGGCAACATGCTCTACCAGTGGACTCATGCAGTCTTTCCTGAGTCTAACATCTTCAATGCCTTCCAGTGCTCATGACGTAAAGTCAGAGTCTGATACAATGGCAACATGTTCTACCAGTGGATTCATGCAGTCTTTTCTGAGTCAAAGGTCTTCAATGTCTTCCAGTGCGCATGACCTACAGCCAGAGTCTGATGCATTGGCAACATGCTCTACCAGTGGATTCATGCAGTCTTTTCTGAGTCAAAGGTCTTCAATGTCTTCCAGTGCGCATGACCTACAGCCAGAGTCTGATGCATTGGCAACAAGCTCTACCAGTGGATTCATGCAGTCTTTTCTGAGTCAAAGGTCTTCAATGTCTTCCAGTGCGCATGACCTACAGCCAGAGTCTGATGCATTGGCAACATGCTCTACCAGTGGATTCATGCAGTCTTTTCTGAGTCAAAGGTCTTCAATGCCTTCCAGTGTGCATGACCTACAGCCAGAGTCTGATGCATTGGCAACATGCTCTACCAGTGGATTCATGCAGTCTTTTCTGAGTCAAAGGTCTTCAATGCCTTCCAGTACGCATGACATAAAGCCAGAGTCTGATGCAATGGCAACATGCTCTACCAGTGGATTCATGCAGTCTTTTCTGAGTCAAAGGTCTTCAATGCATGACATACAGCCAGAGACTGATGCATTGGCAACATGCTCTACCAGTGGATTCTTGCAGTCTTTTCTGAGTCAAAGGTCTTTAATGTCTTCCAGTGCATGTGATCTACAGCCAGAGTCTGATGCATTGGCAACATGCTCTACCAGTGGATTCATGCAGTCTTTTCTGAGTCAAAGGTCTTCAATGCCTTCCAGTGCGCATGACCTACAGCCAGAGTCTGATGCATTGGCAACATGCTCTACCAGTGGATTCATGCAGTCTTTTCTGAGTCAAAGGTCTTCAATGTCTTCCAGTGCGCATGACCTACAGCCAGAGTCTGATGCATTGGCAACATGCTCTACCAGTGGATTCATGCAGTCTTTTCTGAGATAAAGGTCTTCAATGTCTTCCAGTGCACATGACCACCAGCCAGAGTCTGATGCAATGGCAACATGCTCTATCAGTGCGATTCATGCAGTCTTTTCTGAGTCAAAGGTCTTCAATGTCTTCCAGTGCGTATAACCTACAGCCAGAGTCAGATGCATTGGCTACATGTTCTACCAGTGGATTTGTGCAATCTTTTCTGAGTCAAAGGTCTTCAATGCCTTCAAGTGCGCATGACCTACAGCCAGAGTCTGATGCATTGGCAACATGCTCTACCAGTGGATTCATGCAGTCTTTTCTAAGTCAAAGGTATTCAATGGCTTCCAGTGCGCATGACCTACAGCCAGAGTCTGGTGCATTGGCAACATGCTCTACCACTGGATTCATGCAGTCTTTTCTGAACAAAGGTCATTAATGTCTTCAAGTGCACATGACCAAAAGCCAGAGTCTGATGCATTGGCAACATTCTCTACCAGTGGATTCATGCAGTCTTTCCTGAGTCAAAGGTCTTCAATGTCTTCCAGTACACATTACCTACAGCCAGAGTCTCATGCACTGGCAACATTCTCTACCAATGGATTCATGCAGTCTTTTCTGAGATAAAGGTCTTCAATGTCTTCCAGTGCGCATAACCTACAGCCAGAGTCTGATGCATTGGCAACATGCTCTTCCAGTGGATTCATGCAGTCTTTTCTGAGTCAAAGGTATTCAATGCCTTCCAGTGTGCATGACCTACAGCTAGAGTCCGATGCATTGGCAACAAGCTCTACCAGTGGAATCATGCAGTCTTTTCTGAGTCAAAGGTCATCAACGTCCACCAGTGCGCATGACCTACAGCCAGAGTTTCATGCATTGACACCAAGCTCTACCAGATGATTCATGCAGTCTTTTTTGAGTCAAGAGTCTTCAATGTCTTCCAGTGCGCATGACCTACAGCCAGAGTCTGATGCATTGGCAACATGCTCTACCAATGGATTCATGCAGTCTTTTCTGAGTCAATGGTCTTCAATGCCTTCCGGTGTGCATGACCTACAGCCAAAGTCTGATGCATGGGCAACATGCTCTACCAGTGGATTCATGCAGTCATTTCTATGTCAAAGTCTTCTATGCCTTCCAGTGCGCATGACCTACAGCCAGTGTCTGATGCAATGGCAACATGCTCTACCAGTGGATTCATGCAGTCTTTTCTGAGTCAAAGGTCTTCAATGCATGACATACAGCCAGAGTCTGATGCATTGGCAACATGCGCTACCAGTGGATTCATGCAGTCTTTTCTGAGTCTAAGGTCTTCAATGTCTTCCAGTGCGCATGACCTACAGCTAGAGTCTGTCACATTGGCAACATGCTCTATCACTGGATTCATGCAGTCTTTTCTGAACAAAGTTTGTTAATTTCTTCCAGTGCACATGACCAACAGCCAGAGTGTGATGCATTGGCAACATGCGCTACCAGTGGACTTGTGCAGTCTTTTCTGAGTCAAAGGTCTTCAATGCCTTCAAGTGCGCATGCCCTACTGCCAGAGTCTGATGCATTGGCAACATGCTCTACCAGTGGATTCTTACAGTCTTTTCTGAGTCAAAGGTCTTCAATGCCTTCCAGTGCGCATGACCTGCAGCCAGAGTGTGATGCACATGGAGCATGCTCTACCAGTGGATTCATGCAGTCTTTTCTGAATCAAAAAACTTCAATGTCTTCCAGTGTGTATGAACTACAGACAGAGTCTGCTGCATTGGAAGTATTCTCTACCAGTGGATTCATGCAGTCTTTTCTGAGTCAAAAATCTTCAATGTCTTCCAGTGCACATGACCTACAGCCACAGTCTCATGCATTGGCAACATTCTCTGCAAGTGGATTCATGCAGTCTTTTCTGAGTCAAAGGTCTTCAATGTCTTCCAGTGCGCATGACTTACAGCCAGAGTCTGATGCATTGGCAACATGCGCTACCAGTGGATTCATGCAGTCTTTTCTGAGTCGAAGGTCTTCAATGTCTTCCAGTGCGCATGACCTACAGCCAGAGTCTGGCGCATTGGCAACATGCTCTACCACTGGATTCATGCAGTCTTTTCTGAACAAAGGTCGTTAATGTCTTCCAGTGCACATGACCAACAGCCAGAGTCTGATGCATTGGCAACATGCTCTATCAGTGCGATTCATGCAGTCTTTTCTGAGTCAAAGGTCTGCACTGTCATCCAGTGTGCATCACTTACAGTCAGGTCTGAAGCATTGGCAACATGCTCTACCAGTGGATTCATGAAGTCTTTTCTGACTCAAAGGTCTTCAATGTCTTCCAGTGTGCATAACCTACAGCCTGAGTCTGATGCATTGGCAAGATGCTCTTCCACTGGATTCATGCAGTCTTATCTGAGTCAAAGGTCTTCAATGCCTTTCAGTGCACATGACCTACAGCCAGAGTCCGATGCATTGGCAACATGCTCTAGTAGTGGATGCATGCAGTCTTTTCTGAGCCAAAGGTCATCAGTGTCTTCCAGTGCGCATGACCTACAGCCAGAGTTTCATGCATTCACAACAAGCTCTAGCAGATGATTCATGCAGTCTATTCTGAGTCAAGGATCTTCAATGTCTTCCAGTACGCATGACCTACAGCCAGAGTCTGATGCATTGGCAACAAGCTCTACCAGTGGATTCATGCAGTCTTTTCTGAGTCAAAAATCTTCAATGTCTTCCAGTGCACATGACCTACAGCCAGAGTCTCATGCATTGGCAACATTCTCTACCAGTGGATTCATGCAGTCTTTTCTGAGTCAAAGGTCTTCAATGTCTTCCAGTACGCATGACCTACAGCCAGAGTCTCATGCATTGGCAACATTCTCTACCAGTGGATTCATGCAGTGTTTTCTGAGTCAAAGGTCTTCAATGTCTTCCAGTGCGAATGACCTACAGCCAGAGTCTGATGCATTGGCAACATGCGCTACCAGTGGATTCATGCAGTCTTTTCTCATTCAAAGGTTTTAAATGTCTTCCAGTGTGCATGACCTACAGCCAGAGTCTGATGCATTGGCAGCATGCACTACCAGTGGATTCATGCAGTCTTTTCTGAGTTGAAGGTCTTCAATGTCTTCTGGTGCACATGACCTACAGCCAGAGTCTGGCACATTGGCAACATGGTCTACCTCTGGATACATGCAGTATTTTCTGAACAAAGGTCGTTAATGTCTTCCAGTGCACATGACCAACAGCCAGAGTCTGATGCATTGGCAATATGCTCTATCAGTGCGATTCATGCAGTCTTTTCTGAGTCAAAATTCTTCAATGTCTTACAGTGCGCATAACCTACAGCCAGAGTCAGATGCATTGGCAACATGTTCTACCAGTGGATTTGTGCAGTCTTTTCTGAGTCAAAAGTCTTCAATGCCTTCAAGTGCACATGATCTATGGCCAGAGTCTGATGCATTGGCAACATGCTCTACCAGTGGATTCTTGCAGTCTTTTCTGAGTCAAAGGTCTTCAATGCGTTCCAGTGCACAAGACCTACAGCCAGAGTCTGATACATTGTCAACATGCTCTACCAGTGGATTCATGCAGTCTTATCTGAGTCAAAGGTCTTCAATGCCTTCCAGACCACATGACCTACAGCCAGAGTCCGATGCATTGGCAACGTGCTCTACCAGTGGATTCATGCAGTCTTTTCAGAGTCAAAGGTCTTCAATGCCTTCCAGTGCTCATGACCTACAGCCAGAGTCTGATGCATTGGCAAAATGCTCTACCAGTGGATTCATGCAAATATTTCTGAGTAAAAAGTCTTCAATGTCTTTCAGTGCACATGATCCACAGCCAGGGTCTGATGCAGTGGCAATATGCTGTACCAGTGGATTCATGCACTCTTTTCTGAGTCAAAGGTCTGCATTGCCATCCAGTGCGCATGACCTACAGCCAGAGTTTCATGCATTGACAACAAGCTCTACCAGATGATTCATGCAGTCTTTTCTGAGTCAAGGGTATTCAATGTCTTCCAGTGCGCATGACCTACAGCCAGACTCTGATGCATTGGCGACATGCTCTAGCAGTGAATTCATGCAGTCTTTTCTGAGTCAAAGGTCTTCAATGCCTTCCAGTGCGCATGACCTACTGCCAGAGTCTGATGCATTGGCAACATGCTCTACCAGTGGATTCATGTAGTCTTTTCTAAGTCAAAGGTCTTCTATGTGTTCCAGTGCACATGACCTAAACCCAGTGTCTGATGCAATGGAAACATGCTCTACCAGTGGATTCATGCAGTCTTTTATGAGTCAAAGGTTTCAATACATGACATACAGCCAGAGTCTGATGCATTGGGAACATGCTCTACCAGTGGATTCATGCAGTCTTTTCTGAGTCAAAATTCTTCAATGTTTTACAGTGCACATAACCTACAGCCAGATTCAGATACATTGGCAACATGTTCTACCAGTGGATTTGTGCAGTCTTTTCTGAGTCAAAGGTCTTCAATGCCTTCAAGTGCGCATGACCTACGGCCAGAGTCTGATGTATTGGCAACATGCTCTCCCGGTGGATTCTTGCAGTCTTTTCTGAGTCAAAGGTCTTCAATGCCTTCCAGTGCGCATGACCTACAGCCAGAGTCAGATGCTTTGGCAACATGTTCTACCAGTGGATTCGTGCAATCTTTTCTGAGTCAAAGGTCTTCAATGCCTTCAAATGTGCATGACCTACAGCCAGAGTCTGATGCATTGGCATCATGCTCTACCATTGGATTCTTGCAGTCTTTTCTGAGTCAAAGGTCGCTAATGTCTTCCAGTGCACATGACCAACAGTGAGATTCAGATACATTGGCAACATGTTCTACCAGTGGATTCGCGCAGTCTTTTCTGAGTCAAAGGTCTTCAATGCCTTCAAGTGTGCATGACCTACGGCCAGAGTCTGATGTATTGGCAACATGCTCTCCTGGTGGATTCTTGTAGTCTTTTCTGAGTCAAAATTCTTCAATGTCTTACAGTGCGCATAACCTACAGCGAGATTCAGATACATTGGCAACATGTTCTACCAGTGGATTCGCGCAATCTTTTCTGAGTCAAAGGTCTTCAATGGGTTCAAGTGCGCATGACCTACGGCCAGAGTCTGATGTATTGGCAACATGCTCTCCCGTTGGATTCTTGCAGTCTTTTCTGAGTCAAAGGTCTTCAATGCCTTCCAGTGTGCATGACCTACAGCCAGAGTCTGATGCATTGGCAACATGCTCTACCAGTGGATTCATGCAGTCTTATCTGAGTCAAAGGTCTTCAATGCCTTCCAGAATGCATGACCTACAGCCAGAGTCCGATGCATTGGCAACATGCTCTACCAGTGGATTCATGCAGACTTTTCAGAGTCAAAGGTCTTCAATGCCTTTCAGTGCTCATGACCTACAGCCAGAGTCTGATGCATTGGCAAAATGTTCTACCAGTGGATTCATGCAAATTTTTCTGAGTAAAAAGGCTTCAATGTCTTCCAGTTCACATGATCTACAGCCAGAGTCTGATGCAATGGCAATATGCCCCACCAATGGATTCATGCACTCTTTTCTGAGTCAAAGGTCTGCATTGTCATCCAGTGCACATGACCTACAGCCAGAGTTTCATGCATTGACAACAAGCTCTACCAGATGATTCATGTAGTCTTTTCTAAGTCAAAGGTCTTCTATGCCTTCCAGTGCGCATGACCTAAAGCCAGTGTCTGATGCAATGGCAACATGCCCTACCAGTGGATTCATGCAGTCTTTTCTGAGTCAAAGGTCTTCAATGCATGACATACAGCCAGAGTCTGATGCATTGGCAACAAGCTCTACCAGTGGATTCATGCAGTCTTTAATGAGTCAGAGGTCTTCAGTGCCTTCCAGTGAACATGACCTACAGCCAGAGTCTGATGCATTGGCAAGACGCTCTACCAGTGGATTCATGCAGTCTTTTCTGAGTCAAAGGTCTTCAATGCCTTCCAGTGTGCATGACCTACAGCCAGAGTTCGATGCATTGGCAACATGCTCTACCAGTGGATTCCTGCAGTCTTTTCTAAGTCAAAGGTCTTCAATGCCTTCCAGTGCGCATGACCTAAAGCCAGAGTCTGATGCAATGGCAACATGCTCTACCAGTGGATTCATGCAGTCTTTTCTGAGTCAAAGGTATTCAATGCCTTCCAGTGCTCATGACCTACAGACAGAGTCTATTGCATTGGCCAGATGCTCTACCAGTGGATTCATGCAGTCTTTTCTGAGGGAAAGATCTTCAATGCCTTCCAGTGTGTATGATCTACAGCCAGAGTCTGATGCATTGGCAATATGCTCTACCAGTGGATTCATGCAGTCTTTTCGGAGTGAAAGATCTTCAATGCCTTCGAGTGCGCATGACCTACAGCCAGAGGCTGATGCTTTGGCAACATGCTCGATCCAGTGGATTCATGCAGTCTTTTCTGAGTCAAAGGTCATTAATGTCTTCCAGTGCACATGACCAACAGCCAGAGTCTGATGCATTGGCAGCATGCTCTATTAGTGGGATTCATGCAGTCTTTTCTGAGTCAAAAGTCTTCAATGTCTTACAGTGCGCATAACCTACAGCCAGAGTCAGATGCATTAGCAACATGTTCTACCAGTGGATTCGTGCAGTCTTTTCTGAGTCAAAGTCTTCAATGCCTTCAAGTGCCCATGACCTACGGCCAGAGTCTGATGCATTGGCAACATGCTCTACCAGTGGATTATTGCAGTCTTTTCTGAGACAAACGCCTTCAATGTCTTCCAGTGAGCATGACCTACAGCCAGAGTCTGATGCATTGGCAATGTTTTCTACCAGTGGATTCATGCAGTCTTTTCTCAGTCAAAGGTCTTCAATGCCTTCCAGAGTGCATGACCTACAGCCAGAGTCTGATGCTTTGGCAACATGCTCTACCAGTGGATTCATGCAGTCTTTTCAGAGTCAAAGGTCTTCAATGCCTTCCAGTGCTCATGACCGAAAGCCAGAGTCTGATGCATTGGCAAAATGCTCTACCAGTGGATTCATGCAAGTTTTTCTGAGTAAAAAGTCTTCAATGTCTTCCAGTGCACACGTTCTACAGCCAGAGTCTGATGCAGTGGCAATATGCTCTACCAGTGGATTCATGCCCTCTTTTCTGAGTCAAAGGTCTGCATTGTCATCCAGTGTGCATGACCTACAGTCAGGTCTGATGCATTGGCAACATGCTCTACCAGTGGATTCATGAAGTCTTTTCTGACTCAAAGGTCTTCAATGTCTTCCAGTGTGCATAACCTACAGCCAGAGTCTGATGCATTGGCAACATGCTCTTTCAGTGGATTCATGCAGTCTTTTCTGAGTCAAAATTCTTCAATGTCTTACAGTGCTCAAAACCTACAGCCAGATTCAGATACATTGGCAACATGTTCTACCAGTGGATTTGCGCAGTCTTTTCTGAGTCAAAGGTCTTCAATGCCTTCAAGTGCGCATGACCTATGGCCAGAGGCTGATGTATTGGCAACATGCTCTCCCAGTGTATTCTTGCAGTCTTTTCTGAGTCAAAGGTCTTCAATGCCTTCCAGTGCACATGACCTACAGCCAGAGTCTGATGCATTGGCAACATGCTCTACCAGTGGATTCATGCAGTCTTATCTGAGGCAAAAATCTTCAATGCCTTCCAGAATGCATGACCTACAGCCAGAGTCTGATGCATTGGCAACATGCTCTACCAGTGGATTCATGCAAATGTTTCTGAGTAAAAAGGCTTCAATGTCTTCCAGGGCACATGATCTACAGCCAGAGTCTGATGCAATGGCAATATGCTCTACCAGTGGATTCATGCACTCTTTTCTGAGTCAAAGGTCTGCATTGTCATCCAGTGTGCATGACCTACAGCCAGAGTTTCATGCATTGACAACAAGCTCTACCAGATGATTCATGTAGTCTTTCCTGAGTCAAGGGTAATCAATGTCTTCCAGTGCACATGACTTACAGCCAGAGTCTGATGCATTGGCAACATGCTCTACCAGTGGATTCATGCAATCTTTTCTGAGTCAAAGGTCTTCAATTCCTTCCAGTGTGCATGACCTACTGCCAGAGTCCGATGCATTGGCAACAAGCTCTACCAGTGGAATCATGCAGTCTTTTCTGAGTCAAAGGTCATCAACGTCCACCAGTGCGCATGACCTACAGCCAGAGTTTCATGCATTGACACCAAGCTCTACCAGATGATTCATGCAGTCTTTTTTGAGTCAAGAGTCTTCAATGTCTTCCAGTGGGCATGACCTACAGCCAGAGTCTGATGCATTGGCAACATGCTCTACCAATGGATTCATGCAGTCTTTTCTGAGTCAATGGTCTTCAATGCCTTCTGGTGTGCATGACCTACAGCCAAAGTCTGATGCATGGGCAACATGCTCTACCAGTGGATTCATGCAGTCATTTCTAAGTCAAAGGTCTTCTATGCCTTCCAGTGCGCATGACCTACAGCCAGTGTCTGATGCAATGGCAACATGCTCTACCAGTGGATTCATGCAGTCTTTTCCGAGTCAAAGGTCTTCAATGCATGACATACAGACAGAGTCTGATGCATTGGCAACATGCACTACCAGTGGATTCATGCAGTCTTTTCTGAGTCTAAGGTCTTCAATGTCTTCCAGTGCGCATGACCTACAGCTAGAGTCTGTCACATTGGCAACATGCTCTATCACTGGATTCATGCAGTCTTTTCTGAGTCAAAGGTCTTCAATGCCTTCAAGTGCGCATGCCCTACTGCCAGAGTCTGATGCATTGGCAACATGCTCTACCAGTGGATTCTTACAGTCTTTTCTGAGTCAAAGGTCTTCAATGCCTTCCAGTGCGCATGACCTGCAGCCAGAGTCTGATGCACATGGAGCATGCTCTACCAGTGGATTCATGCAGTCTTTTCTGTATCAAAAAACTTCAATGTCTTCCAGTGTGCATGAACTACAGACAGAGTCTGCTGCATTGGAAGTATTCTCTACCAGTGGATTCATGCAGTCTTTTCTGAGTCAAAAATCTTCAATGTCTTCCAGTGCACATGACCTACAGCCAGAGTCTCATGCATTGGCAACATTCTCTACAAGTGGATTCATGCAGTCTTTTCTGAGTCAAAGGTCTTCAATGTCTTCCAGTGCGCATGACCTACAGCCAGAGTCTGATGCATTGGCAACATGCGCTACCAGTGGATTCATGCAGTCTTTTCTGAGTCGAAGGTCTTCAATGTCTTCCAGTGCGCATGACCTACAGCCAGAGTCTGGCGCATTGGCAACATGCTCTACCACTGGATTCATGCAGTCTTTTCTGAACAAAGGTCATTAATGTCTTCCAGTGCACATGACCAACAGCCAGAGTCTGATGCATTGGCAACATGCTCTATCAGTGTGATTCATGCAGTCTTTTCTGAGTCAAAGGTCTGCACTGTCATCCAGTGTGCATCACTTACAGTCAGGTCTGAAGCATTGGCAACATGCTCTACTAGTGGATTCATGAAGTCTTTTCTGACTCAAAGGTCTTCAATGTCTTCCAGTGTGCATAACCTACAGCCTGAGTCTGATGCATTGGCAAGATGCTCTTCCAGTGGATTCATGCAGTCTTATCTGAGTCAAAGGTCTTCAATGCCTTCCAGTGCACATGACCTACAGCCAGAGTCTGATGCATTGGCAACATGCTCTACCAGTGGATTCATGCAGTCTTTTCTGAGTCAAAGGTCTTCAATGTCTTCCAGTGCATGTGATCTACAGCCAGAGTCTGATGCCTTGGCAACATGCTCTACCAGTGGATTCATGCAGTCTTTTCTGAGTCAAGGATCTTCAATGTCTTCCAGTACGCATGACCTACAGCCAGAGTCTGATGCATTGGCAACATGCTCTACCAGTGGATTCATGCAGTCTTTTCTGAGTCAAAGGTCTTCAATGTTTTCCAGTGCACGTGACCTACAGCCAGAGTCTGATGCATTGGAAACATGCTCTACCAGTGGATTCATACAGTCTTTTCTGAGTCAAAGGACTTCAATGTCTTCCAGTGCGCATGACCTATAGCCAGAGTCTGATGCATTGGCAACAAGCTCTACCAGTGGATTCATGCAGTCTTTTCTGAGTCAAAAATCTTCAATGTCTTCCAGTGCACATGACCTACAGCCAGAGTCTCATGCATTGGCAACATTCTCTACCAGTGGATTCATGCAGTCTTTTCTGAGTCAAAGGTCTTCAATGCCTTCCAGTGCACATGACCTACAGCCAGAGTCTCATGCATTGGCAACATGCTCTACCAATGGATTCATGCAGTCTTTTCTCAGTCAAAGGTCTTCAATGTCTTCCAGTGCGCATGACCTACAGCCAGAGTCTGATGCATTGGCAACATGCTCTACCAGTGGATTCATGCAGTCTTTTCTGAGTCAAAGGTCTTCAATGTCTTCCAGGGTGCATGACCTACAGCCAGAGTCTGATGCATTGGCAAGATCCTCTACCAGTGGATTCATGCAGTCTTTTCTGAGTCAAAAGTCTTCAATGCCTTCCAGTGTGCATAACCTACAGCCAAAGTCTGATGCATTTGCAAAATACTCTACCAGTGGATTCATGCAGCCTTTTCTGAGTCAAAGGTCTTCAATGTCTTCCAGTGCATGACCTACAGCTAGAGTCTTATGTATTGGCAACAGGCTCTACCAGTGGATTCATGCAGTCTTTTTGGAGTCAAAGTTCTTCAATGCCTTCCAGTGCGCATGACCTACAGCCAGAGTCTGATGCATTGGCAACATGCTCTACCAGTGGATTCATGCAGTCTTTTCTGAGTCAAAGGTCTTCAATGTCTTCCAGTGCGCATGACCTACAGCCAGAGTCTGATGCATTGGCAACATGCTCTACCAGTGGATTCATGCAGTCTTTTCTGAGTCAAAGGTCTTCAATGTCTTCCAGTGCGCATGACCTACAGCCAGAGTCTGATGCATTGGCAACATGCTCTACCAGTGGATTCATGCAGTCTTTTCTGAGTCAAAGGTCTTCAATGCCTTCCAGTGCGCATGACCTACAGCCAGAGTCTGATGCATTGGCAACATGCTCTACCAGTGGATTCATGCAGTCTTTTCTGAGTCAAAGGTCTTCAATGTCTTCCAGTGCACATGACCTACAGCCAGAGTCTGATGCATTGGCAACATGCTCTACCAGTGGATTCATGCAGTCTTTTCTGAGTCAAAGGTCTTCAATGTCTTCCAGTGCACATGACCTACAGCCAGAGTCTGATGCATTGGCAGCATGCTCTACCAGTGGATTCATGCAGTCTTTTCGCAGTCAAAGGTCTTCAATGTCTTCCAGTGCACATGATCTATAGCCAGAGTCTGATGCATTGGCAACATGCTCTACCAATGGATTCATGCACTCTTTTTTGAGTCAACGGTCTTCAATTTCTTCAAGTGCACATGACCTACAGCCAGAGTCTGATGCATTGGCAACATGCTCTACCAGTGGATTCATGCAGTCTTTTCTGAGTCAAAGGTCTTCAATGTCTTCCAGTGCATGACCTACAGCCAGAGTCTGATGCATTGGCAACATGCTCTACCAGTGGATTCATGCAGTCTTTTCTGAGTCAAAGGTCTTCAATGTCTTCCAGTGCGCATGACCTACAGCCAGAGTCTGATGCATTGGCAACATGCTCTACCAGTGGATTCATGCAGTCTTTTCTGAGTCAAAGATCTTCAATGTCTTCCAGTGCGCATGACCTACAGCCAGAGTCTGATGCATTGGCAACATGCTCTACCAGTGGATTCATGCAGTCTTTTCTGAGTCAAAGGTCTTCAATGCCTTCCAGTGTGCATGACCTACAGCCAGAGTCTGATGCATTGGCAACATGCTCTACCAGTGGATTCATGCAGTCTTTTCTGAGTCAAAGGTCTTCAATGTCTTCCAGTGCGCATGACCTACAGCCAGAGTCTGATGCATTGGCAACATGCTCTACCAGTGGATTCATGCAGTCTTTTCTGAGTCAAAGGTCTTCAATGCCTTCCAGTGCGCATGACCTACAGCCAGAGTCTGATGCATTGGCAACATGCTCTACCAGTGGATTCATGCAGTCTTTTCTGAGTCAAAGGTCTTCAATGTCTTCCAGTGCATGTGATCTACAGCCAGAGTCTGATGCATTGGCAACATGCTCTACTAGTGGATTCATGCAGACTTTTCTGTGTCTAAGGTCTTCAATGTCTTCCAGTGCACATGACCTACAGCCAGAGTCTGATGCATTGGCAACATGCTCTACCAGTGGATTCATGCAGTCTTTTCTGAGTCAAAGGTCTTCAATGTCTTCCAGTGCACATGACCTAGAGCCAGAGTCTGATGCATTGGCAACATGCTCTACCAGTGGATTCATGCAGTCTTTTCTGAGTCAAAGGTCTTCAATGTCTTCCAGTGCGCATGACCTACAGCCAGAGTCTGATGCATTGGCAACATGCTCTACCAGTGGATTCATGCAGTCTTTTCTGAGTCAAAGGTCTTCAATGTCTTCCAGTGCATGTGACCTACAGCCAGAGTCTGATGCATTGGCAACATGCTCTATCAGTGTATTCATGCACTCTTTTTTGAGTCAAAGGTCTTCAATGTCTTCCAGTGCGCATGACCTACAGCCAGAGTCTGATGCATTGGCAACATGCTCTACCAGTGGATTCATGCAGTCTTTTCTGAGTCAAAGGTCTTCAATGTCTTCCAGTGCGCATGACCTACAGCCAGAGTCTGATGCATTGGCAACATGCTCTACCAGTGGATTCATGCAGTCTTTTCTGAGTCAAAGGACTTCAAAGTCTTCCAGTGCATGACCTACAGCCAGAGTCTGATGCATTGGCAACATGCTCTACCAGTGGATTCATGCAGTCTTTTCTGAGTCAAAGGTCTTCAATGTCTTCCAGTGCGCATGACCTACAGCCATAGTCTGATGCATTTGGCAACATGCTCTACCAGTGGTTTCATGCAGTCTTTTCTGAGACAGAGGTCTTTAATGTCTTCCAGTGCGCATGACCTACAGCCAGAGTCTGATGCATTGGCAACATGCTCTACCAGTGGATTCATGCAGTCTTTTCTGAGTCAAAGGTCTTCAATGTCTTCCAGTGCATGTGATCTACAGCCAGAGTCTGATGCATTTGGCAACATGCTCTACCAGTGGTTTCATGCAGTCTTTTCTGAGTCAAAGGTCTTCAATGTCTTCCAGCGCGCATGACCTACAGCCAGAGTCTGATGCATTGGCAACATGCTCTACCAGTGGATTCATGCAGTCTTTTCTGAGTCAAAGGTCTTCAATGCCTTCCAGTGCATGACCTACAGCCAGAGTCTTATGCATTGGCAACATGCTCTACCAGTGGATTCATGCAGTCTTTTCTGAGTCAAAGGTCTTCAATGCCTTCCAGTGCGCATGACCTACAGCCAGAGTCTGATGCATTGGCAACATGCTCTACCAGTGGATTCATGCAGTCTTTTCTGAGTCAAAGGTCTTCAATGTCTTCCAGTGCGCATGACCTACAGCCAGAGTCTGATGCATTGGCAACATGCTCTACCAGTGGATTCATGCAGTCTTTTCTGAGTCAAAGGTCTTCAAAGTCTTCCAGTGCATGTGATCTACAGCCAGAGTCTGATGCATTGTCAACATGCTCTACCAGTGGATTCATGCAGTCTTTTCTGAGTCAAAGGTCTTCAATGTCTTCCAGTGCACATGAACTACAGCCAGAGTCTGATGCATTGGCAACATGCTCTACCAGTGGATTCATGCAGTCTTTTCTGAGTCAAAGGTCTTCAATGTCTTCCAGTGCTTGTGATCTACAGCCAGAGTCTGATGCATTGGCAACATGCTCTACCAGTGGATTCATGCAGTCTTTTCTGAGTCAAAGGTCTTCAATGCCTTCCAGTGCACATGACCTACAGCCAGAGTCTGATGCATTGGCAACATGCTCTACCAGTGGATTCATGAAGTCTTTTCCGAGTCAAAGGTCTTCAATGTCTTCCAGTGCGCATGACCTACAGCCAGAGTCTGATGCATTGGCAACATGCTCTACCAGTGGATTCATGCAGTCTTTTCTGAGTCAAAGGTCTTCAATGTCTTCCAGTGTGCATGACCTACAGCCAGAGTCTGATGCATTGGCAACATGCTCTACCAGTGGATTCATGCAGTCTTTTCTGAGTCAAAGGTCTTCAAAGTCTTCCAGTGCATGTGATCTACAGCCAGAGTCTGATGCATTGGCAAAATGCTCTACCAATGGATTCATGCAGTCTTGTCAGAGTCAAAGGTCTTCAATGCCTTCCAGTGCATGTGATCTACAGCCAGAGTCTGATGCATTGGCAACATGCTCTACCAGTGGATTCATGCAGTCTTTTCTGAGTCAAAGGTCTTCAATGTCTTCCAGTGTGCATGACCTACAGCCAGAGTCTGATGCATTGGCAACATGCTCTACCAGTGGATTCATGCAGTCTTTTCTGAGTCAAAGGTCTTCAATGTCTTCCAGTGCGCATGACCTACAGCCAGAGTCTGATGCATTGGCAACATGCTCTACCAGTGGATTCATGCAGTCTTTTCTGAGTCAAAGGTCTTCAATGTCTTCCAGTGCGCATGACCTACAGCCAGAGTCTGATGCATTGGCAACATGCTCTACCAGTGGATTCATGCAGTCTTTTCTGAGTCAAAGGTCTTCAATGTCTTCCAGTGTGCATGACCTACAGCCAGAGTCTGATGCATTGGCAACATGCTCTACCAGTGGATTCATGCAGTCTTTTCTGAGTCAAAGGTCTTCAATGTCTTCCAGTGCATGTGATCTACAGCCAGAGTCTGATGCATTGGCAACATGCTCTACCAGTGGATTCATGCAGTCTTTTCTGAGTCAAAGGTCTTCAATGTCTTCCAGTGTGCATGACTTACAGCCAGAAACTGCTGCATTGGCAACATGCTCTACCAGTGGATTCATGCAGTCTTTTCTGAGTAAAAGGTCTTCAATGCCTTCCAGTGCACATGACCTACAGCCAGAGTCTGATGCATTGGCAAGATGCTCTACCAGTGGATTCATGCAGTCTTTTCTGAGTAAAAGGTCTTCAATGTCTTCAAGTGCACGTGATCTACAGCCAGAGTCTGATGCATTGGCAACATGCTCTACCAGTGGATTCATGCAGTCTTTTCTGAGTCAAAGGTCTTCAATGTCTTCCAGTGCGCATGACCTACAGCCAGAGTCTGATGCATTGGCAACATGCTCTACCAGTGGATTCATGCAGTCTTTTCTGAGTCAAAGGTCTTCAATGTCTTCCAGTGCGCATGACCTACAGCCAGAGTCTGATGCATTGGCAACATGCTCTACCAGTGGATTCATGCAGTCTTTTCTGAGTCAAAGGTCTTCAATGCCTTCCAGTGCACATGACCTACAGCCAGAGTCTGATGCATTGGCAACATGCTCTACCAGTGGATTCATGCAGTCTTTTCTGAGTCAAAGGTCTTCAATGTCTTCCAGTGCGCATGACCTACAGCCAGAGTCTGATGCATTGGCAACATGCTCTACCAGTGGATTCATGCAGTCTTTTCTGAGTCAAAGGTCTTCAATGTCTTCCAGTGCATGATCTACAGCCAGAATCTGTTGCACTGGCAACATGCTCTACCAGTGGATTCATGCAGTCTTTTCTGAGTCAAAGATCTTCAATGTCTTCCAGTGCGCATGACCTACAGCCAGAGTCTGATGCATTGGCAACATGCTCTACCAGTGGATTCATGCAGTCTTTTCTGAGTCAAAGGTCTTCAATGTCTTCCAGTGCGCATGACCTACAGCCAGAGTCTGATGCATTGGCAACATGCTCTACCAGTGGATTCATGCAGTCTTTTCTGAGTCAAAGGTCTTCAATGCCTTCCAGTGCACATGACCTACAGCCAGAGTCTGATGCATTGGCAAGATGCTCTACCAGTGGATTCATGCAGTCTTTTCTGAGTAAAAGGTCTTCAATGTCTTCAAGTGCACATGATCTACAGCCAGAGTCTGATCCATTGGCAACATGCTCTACCAATGGATTCATGCAGTCTTTTCAGAGTCAAAGGTCTTCAATGTCTTCCAGTGCATGCGATCTACAGCCAGAGTCTTATGCATTGGCAACATGCTCTACCAGTGGATTCATGCAGTCTTTTCTGAGTCAAAGGTCTTCAATGTCTTCCAGTGCATGTGATCTACAGCCAGAGTCTGATGCATTGGCAACATGCTCTACCAGTGGATTCATGCAGTCTTTTCTGAGTCAAAGGTCTTCAATGTCTTCCAGTGCGCATGACCTACAGCCAGAGTCTGATGCATTGGCAACATGCTCTACCAGTGGATTCATGCAGTCTTTTCTGAGTCAAAGGTCTTCAATGTCTTCCAGTGCTTGTGATCTACAGCCAGAATCTGATGCACTGGCAACATGCTCTACCAATGGATTCATGCAGTCTTTTTTGAGTCAAAGGTCTTTAATGTCTTCCAGTGCCCATGACCTACAGCCCGCGTCTGATACATTGGCAGCATGCCTGAACAGTGGGATTCATGCAGTCTTTTCAGAGTCAAAGGTCTTCAATGACTTCCAGTGCGCATGACCTACAGCCAGAGTCTGATGCATTGGCAACATGCTCTACCAGTGGACTCATGCAGTCTTTTCTGAGTCAAAGGTCTTCAATGTCTTCCAGTGCATGTGATCTACAGCCAGAGACTGATGAATTGGCAAGATGCTCTACCAATGGATTCATGCAGTCTTTTCTGAGTCAAAGGTCTTCAATGTCTTCCAGTGCGCATGACCTACAGCCAGAGTCTGATGCATTGGCAACATGCTCTACCAGTGGATTCATGCAGTCTTTTCTGAGTCAATGGGCTTCAATGCCTTCCAGTGCATGACCTACAGCCAGAGTCTGATGCATTGGCAACATGCTCTACCAGTGGATTCATGCAGTCTTTTCTGAGTCAAAGGTCTTCAATGTCTTCCAGTGCACATGACCTACAGCCAGAGTCTTATGCATTGGCAACATGCTCTTCCAGTGGATTCATGCAGTCTTTTCGGAGTCAAAGATCTTCAATGTCTTCCAGTGTGCATGACCAACAGCCAGAGTCTGATGCATTGGCAACATGCTCTACCAGTGGATTCATGCAGTCTTTTCTGAGTCAAAGGTCTTCAATGTCTTCCAGGGTGCATGACCTACAGACAGAGTCTGATGCATTGGCAACATGCTCTACCAGTGAATTCATGCAGTCTTTTCTGAGTCAAAGGTCTTCAATACCTTCCAGTGCACATGACCTACAGCCAGAGTCTGATGCATTGGCAAGATCCTCTACCAGTGGATTCATGCAGTCTTTTCTGAGTCAAAAGTCTTCAATGCCTTCCAGTGCGCATAACCTACAGCCAGAGTCTGATGCATTGGCAACATGCTCTACCAGTGGATTCATGCAGTCTTTTCTGAGTCAAAGGTCTTCAATGCCTTCCAGTGCGCATGACCTACAGCCAGAGTCTGATGCATTGGCAACATGCTCTACCAGTGGATTCATGCAGTCTTTTCTGAGTCAAAGGTCTTCAATGCCTTCCAGTGCGCATGACCTACAGCCAGAGTCTGATGCATTGGCAACATGCTCTACCAGTGGATTCATGCAGTCTTTTCTGAGTCAAAGGTCTTCAATGTCTTCCAGTGCGCATGACCTACAGCCAGAGTCTGATGCATTGGCAACATGCTCTACCAGTGGATTCATGCAGTCTTTTCTGAGTCAAAGGTCTTCAATGTCTTCCAGTGCACATGACCTACAGCCAGAGTCTGATGCATTGGCAACATGCTCTACCAGTGGATTCATGCAGTCTTTTCTGAGTCAAAGGTCTTTAATGTCTTCCAGTGTGCATGACCTACAGCCAGAGTCTGATGCATTGGCAACATGCTCTACCAGTGGATTCATGCAGTCTTTTCTGAGTCAAAGGTCTTCAATGTCTTCAAGGGTGCCTGAACTACAGCCAGAGTCTGATGCATTGGCAACATGCTCTACCAGTGGAATCATGCAGTCTTTTCTGAGTCAAAGGTCTTCAATGCCTTCCAGTGTGCATGACCTACAGCCAGAGTCTGATGCATTGGCAACATGCTCTACCAGTGGACTCATGCAGTCTTTTCTGAGTCAAAGGTCTTCAATGTCTTCCAGTGCATGTGATCTACAGCCAGAGTCTGATGCATTGGCAACATGCTCTACCAGTGGATTCATGCAGTCTTTTCTGAGTCAAAGGTCTTCAATGTCTTCCAGTGCACATGACCTACAGCCAGAGTCTTATGCATTGGCAACATGCTCTACCAGTGGATTCATGCAGTCTTTTCAGAGTCAAAGGTCTTCAATGCCTTCCAGTGCACATGACCTACAGCCAGAGTCTGATGCATTGGCAACATGCTCTACCAGTGGATTCATGCAGTCTTTTCTGAGTCAAAAGTCTTCAATGTCTACCAGTGCTTGTGACCTACAGGGAGAATCTGATGCACTGGCAACATGCTCTACCAATGGATTCATGCAGTCTTTTTTGAGTCAAAGGTCTTCAATGTCTTCCAGTGCGCATGACCTACAGCCAGAGTCTGATGCATTGGCAACATGCTCTACCAGTGGATTCATGCAGTCTTTTCTGAGTCAAAGGTCTTCAATGTCTTCCAGTGTGCATGACCTACAGCCAGAGTCTGATGCATTGGCAACATGCTCTACCAGTGGATTCATGCAGTCTTTTCTGAGTCAAAGGTCTTCAATGTCTTCCAGTGCATGTGATCTACAGCCAGAGTCTGATGCATTGGCAACATGCTCTACCAGTGGACTCATACAGTCTTCTCTGAGTCAAAGGTCTTCAATGTCTTCCAGTGCATGTGATCTACAGCCAGAGTCTGAGGCAGTGTCAACATGCTCTACCAGTGGACTCATGCAGTCTTTTCTGAGTCAAAGGTCTTCAATGTCTTCCAGTGCATGTGATCTACAGCCAGAGTCTGATGCATTGGCAACATGCTCTACCAGTGGATTCATGCAGTCTTTTCTGAGTCAAAGGTCTTCAATGTCTTCCAGTGTGCATGACCTACAGCCAGAGTCTGATGCATTGGCAACATGCTCTACCAGTGGATTCATGCAGTCTTTTCTGAGTCAAAGGTCTTCAATTTCTTCCAGTGCACATGACCTACAGCCAGAGTCTGATGCATTGGCAACATGCTCTACCAGTGGATTCATGCAGTCTTTTCTGAGTCAAAGGTCTTCAATGTCTTCCAGTGCGCATGACCTACAGCCAGAGTCTGATGCATTGGCAACATGCTCTACCAGTGGATTCATGCAGTCTTTTCTGAGTCAAAGGTCTTCAATGTCTTCCAGTGCATGTGATCTACAGCCAGAGTCTGATGCACTGGCAACATGCTCTACCAATGGATTCATGCAGTCTTCTCGGAGTCAAAGGTCTTCAATGTCTTCCAGTGCATGTGATCTACAGCCAGAGTTTGATGCATTGGCAATATGCTCTACCTGTGGGATTCATGCAACCTTTTCAGAGTCAAAGGTCTTCAATGTCTTCCAGTGCGCATGACCTACAGCCAGAGTCTGATGCATTGGCAACATGCTCTACCAGTGGATTCATGCAGTCTTTTCTGAGTCAAAGGTCTTCAATGCCTTCCAGTGCGCATGACCTACAGCCAGAGTCTGATGCATTGGCAACATGCTCTACCAGTGGATTCATGCAGTCTTTTCTGAGTCAAAGGTCTTCAATGTCTTCCAGTGCATGTGATCTACAGCCAGAGTCTGATGCATTGGCAACATGCTCTACCAGTGGAATCATGCAGTCTTTTCTGAGTCAAAGGTCTTCAATGTCTTCCAGTGCATGTGATCTACAGCCAGAGACTGATGCATTGGCAAGATGCTCTACCAATGGATTCATGCAGTCTTTTCTGAGTCAAAGGTCTTCAATGTCTTCCAGTGTGCATGACGTACAGTGAGAGGCTGGTGCATTGGCAACATGCTCTTCCAGTGGATTCATGCAGTCTTTTCTGAGTCAAAGGTCTTCAATGTCATCCAGTGCGCATGACCTACAGCCAGAGTCTTATGCATTGGCAACATGCTCTACCAGTGGATTCATGCAGTCTTTTCGGAGTCAAAGGTCTTCAATGTCTTCCAGTGCACATGACCTACAGCCAGAGTCTGATGCATTGGCAACATGCTCTACCAGTGGATTCATGCAGTCTTTTCTGAGTCAAAGGTCTTCAATGCCTTCCAGTGTGCATGACCTACAGCCAGAGTCTGATGCATTGGCAACATGCTCTACCAGTGGATTCATGCAGTCTTTTCTGAGTCAAAGGTCTTCAATGTCTTCCAGTGTGCATGACCTACAGCCAGAGTCTGTTGCATTGGCAACATGCTCTACCAGTGGATTCATGCAGTCTTTTCTGAGTCAAAGGTCTTCAATGTCTTCCAGTGCGCATGACCTACAGCCAGAGTCTGATGCATTGGCAACATGCTCTACCAGTGGATTCATGCAGTCTTTTCTGAGTCAAAGGTCTTCAATGTCTTCCAGTGCATGTGACCTACAGCCAGAGTCTGATGCATTGGCAACATGCTCTACAAGTGGATTCATGCAGTCTTTTCTGAGTCAAAGGTCTTCAATGTCTTCCAGTGTGCATGACCTACAGCCAAAGTCTGATGCAATGGCAACCAGCTCTACCAGTGGATTCATGCAGTCTTTTCTGAGTCAAAGGTCTTCAATGCCTTCCAGTGCGCATGACCTACAGCCAGAGTCTGATGCATTGGCAACATGCTCTACCAGTGGAATCATGCAGTCTTTTCTGAGTCAAAGGTCTTCAATGTCTTCCAGTGCATGTGATCTACAGCCAGAGACTGATGAATTGGCAAGATGCTCTACCAATGGATTCATGCAGTCTTTTCTGAGTCAAAGGTCTTCAATGTCTTCCAGTGCACATGACCTACAGCCAGAGTCTTATGCATTGGAAACATGCTCTTCCAGTGGATTCATGCAGTCTTTTCGGAGTCAAAGGTCTTCAATGTATGACATACAGCCAGAGACTGATGCATTGGCAACATGCTCTACCAGTGGATTCTTGCAGTCTTTTCTGAGTCAAAGGTCTTCAATGTCTTCCAGTGCACAGGAACTACAGCCAGAGTCTGATGCATTGGCAACATGCTCTACCAGTGGAATCATGCAGTCTTTTCTGATTTAATGGGCTTCAATGCCTTCCAGTGCACATGACCTACAGCCAGAGTCTGATGCATTGGCAACATGCTCTACCAGTGGATTCATGCAGTCTTTTCTGAGTCAAAGGTCTTCAATGTCTTCCAGTGCGCATGACCTACAGCCAGAGTCTGATGCATTGGCAACATGCTCTACCAGTGGATTCATGCAGTCTTTTCTGAGTCAAAGGTCTTCAATGTCTTCCAGTGCATGTGATCTACAGCCAGAGTCTGATGCATTGGCAAGATGCTCTACCAGTGGATTCATGCAGTCTTTTCTGAGTAAAAGGTCTTCAATGTCTTCAAGTGCATGTGATCTACTGCCAGAGTCTGATGCATTGGCAACATGCTCTACCAGTGGACTCATGCAGTCTTTTCTGAGTCAAAGGTCTTCAATGTCTTCCAGTGCATGTGATCTACAGCCAGAGTCTGATGCATTGGCAACATGCTCTACCAGTGGATTCATGCAGTCTTTTCTGAGTCAAAGGTCTTCAATGTCTTCCAGTGTGCATGACCTACAGCCAGAGTCTGATGCATTGGCAACATGCTCTACCAGTGGATTCATGCAGTCTTTTCTGAGTCAAAGGTCTTCAATGTCTTCCAGTGCACATGACCTACAGCCAGAGTCTGATGCATTGGCAACATGCTCTACCAGTGGATTCATGCAGTCTTTTCTGAGTCAAAGGTCTTCAATGTCTTCCAGTGCGCATGACCTACAGCCAGAGTCTGATGCATTGGCAACATGCTCTACCAGTGGATTCATGCAGTCTTTTCTGAGTCAAAGGTCTTCAATGCCTTCCAGTGCGCATGACCTACAGCCAGAGTCTGATGCATTGGCAACATGCTCTACCAGTGGATTCATGCAGTCTTTTCTGAGTCAAAGGTCTTCAATGTCTTCCAGTGCACATGACCTACAGCCAGAGTCTGATGCATTGGCAACATGCTCTACCAGTGGATTCATGCAGTCTTTTCTGAGTCAAAGGTCTTCAATGTCTTCCAGTGCGCATGACCTACAGCCAGAGTCTGATGCATTGGCAACATGCTCTACCAGTGGATTCATGCAGTCTTTTCTGAGTCAAAGGTCTTCAATGTCTTCCAGTGCATGTGATCTACAGCCAGAGTCTGATGCATTGGCAACATGCTCTACCAGTGGATTCATGCAGTCTTTTCTGAGTCAAAGGGCTTCAATGTCTTCCAGTGTGCATGACCTACAGCCAGAATCTGATGCATTGGCAACATGCTCTACCAGTGGAATCATGCAGTCTTTTCTGAGTCAAAGGTCTTCAATGTCTTCCAGTGCATGTGATCTACAGCCAGAGTCTGATGCATTGGCAACATGCCCTACCAGTGGAATCATGCAGTCTTTTCTGAGTCAAAGGTCTTCAATGTCTTCCAGTGCATGATCTACAGCCAGAAACGGATGCATTGGCAAGATGCTCTACCAATGGATTCATGCAGTCTTTTCTGAGTCAAAGGTCTTCAATGTCTTCCAGTGCGCATGACCTACAGCCAGAGTCTTATGCATTGGCAACATGCTCTACCAGTGGATTCATGCAGTCTTTTCTGAGTCAAAGGTCTTCAATGTCTTCCAGTGCATGACATACAGCCAGAGTCTGATGCATTGGCAACATGCTCTACCAGTAGATTCATGCAGTCTTTTCTGAGTCAAAGGTCTTCAATGTCTTCCAGTGCGCATGACCTACAGCCAGAGTCTGATGCATTGGCAACATGCTCTACCAGTGGATTCATGCAGTCTTTTCTGAGTCAAAGGTCTTCAATGGCTTCCAGTGCACATGACCTACAGCCAGAGTCTGATGCATTGGCAACATGCTCTACCAGTGGAATCATGCAGTCTTTTCTAAGTCAAAGGTCTTCAATGTCTTCCAGTGCATGTGATCTACAGCCAGAGACTGATGCATTGGCACGATGCTCTACCAATGGATTCATGCAGTCTTTTCTGAGTCAAAGGTCTTCAATGTCTTCCAGTGCATGGATCTACAGCCAGAATCTGTTGCATTGGCAACATGCTCTACCAGTGGATTCATGCAGTCTTTTTGAGTCAAAGGTTTTCAATGTCATCCAGTGCGCATGACCTACAGCCAGAGTCTGATGCATTGGCAACATGCTCTACCAGTGGATTCATGCAGTCTTTTCTGAGTCAAAAGTCTTCAATGTCTTCCAGTGCGCATGACCTACAGCCAAAGTCTGATGCATTGGCAACATGCTCTACCAGTGGATTCATGCAGTCTTTTCTGAGTCAAAGGTGTTCAATGTCTTCCAGTGTGCATGACTTACAGCCAGAAACTGCTGCATTGGCAACATGCTCTACCAGTGGATTCATGCAGTCTTTTCTGAGTCAAAGGTCTTCAATGCCTTCCAGTGCATAACCTACAGCCAAACTCTGATGCATTCGCAAAATACTCTACCAGTGGATTCATGCAGCCTTTTCTGAGTCAAAGGTCTTCAAATCCTTCCAATGGGCATGACCTACAGCTAGAGTCTTATGTATTGGCAACAGGCTCTACCAGTGGATTCATGCAGTCTTTTTGGAGTCAAAGTTCTTCAATGCCTTCCAGTGCATGTGATCTACTGCCAGAGTCTGATGCATTGGCAACATGCTCTACCAGTGGATTCATGCAGTCTTTTCTGAGTCAAAGGTCTTCAATGTCTTCCAGTGCGCATGACCTACAGCCAGAGTCTTATGCATTGGCAACATGCTCTACCAGTGGATTCATGCAGTCTTTTCGCAGTCAAAGGTCTTCAATGTCTTCCAGTGCATGTGACCTACAGCCAGAGTCTGATGCATTGTCAACATGCTCTACCAGTGGATTCATGCAGTCTTTTCTGAGTCAAAGGTCTTCAATGTCTTCCAGTGCACATGACCTACAGCCAGAGTCTGATGCATTGGCAACATGCTCTACCAGTGGACTCATGCAGTCTTTTCTGAGTCTAAGGTCTTCAATGCCTTCCATTGCTCATGACCTAAAGTCAGAGTCTGATGCATTGGCAACATGCTCTACCAATGGATTCATGCAGTCTTTTCAGAGTCAAAGGTCTTCAATGTCTTCCAGTGCGCATGACCTACAGCCAGAGTCTGATGCATTGGCAACATGCTCTACCAGTGGATTCATGCAGTCTTTTCTGAGTCAAAGGTCTTCAATGTCTTCCAGTGCATGATCTACAGCCAGAGTCTGATGCATTGTCAACATGCTCTACCAGTGGATTCATGCAGTCTTTTCTGAGTCAAAGGTCTTCAATGTCTTCCAGTGCACATGACCTACAGCCAGAGTCTGATGCATTGGCAACATGCTCTATCAGTGTATTCATGCACTCTTTTTTGAGTCAAAGGTCTTCAATGCCTTCCAGTGCGCATGACCTACAGCCAGAGTCTTATGCATTGGCAACATGCTCTACCAGTGGATTCATGCAGTCTTTTCTGAGTCAAAGGTCTTCAATGCCTTCCAGTGTGCATAACCTACAGCCAGAGTCTGATGCACTGGCAAGATGCTCTACAAGTGGATTCATGCAGCCTTTTCTGAGTCAAATGTCTTCAAATCCTTCCAGTGGGCATGAACTACAGCCAGATTCTGATGCATTGGCAACATGCTCTACCAGTGGACTCATGCAGTCTTTTCAGAGTCAAAGGTCTTCAATGCCTTCCAGTGCACATGACCTACAGCCAGAGTCTGATGCATTGGCAACATGCTCTACCAGTGGATTCATGCAGTCTTTTCTGAGTCAAAGGTCTTCAATGTCTACCAGTGCATGTGATCTACAGCCAGAGTCTGATGCATTGGCAATATGCTCTACCAATGGATTCATGCAGTCTTTTCAGAGTCAAAGGTATTCAATATCTTCCAGTGAACATGACCTACAGCCAGAGTCTGATGCATTGGCAACATGCTCTACCAGTGGATTCATGCAGTCTTTTCTGAGTCAAAGGTCTTCAATGCCTTCCAGTGTGCATGACCTACAGCCAGAGTCTGATGCAGTGGCAACATGCTCTACCAGTGGACTCATGCAGTCTTTTCTGAGTCAAAGGTCTTCAATGTCTTCCAGTGCACATGACCTACAGCCAGAGTCTGATGCATTGGCAACATGCTCTACCAGTGGATTCATGCAGTCTTTTCTGAGTCAAAGGTCTTCAATGTCTTCCAGTGTGCATGACCTACAGCCAGAGTCTGATGCATTGGCAACATGCTCTACCAGTGGATTCATGCAGTCTTTTCTGAGTCAAAGGTCTTCAATGTCTTCCAGTGCTTGTGAGGTACAGCCAGAGTCTGATGCATTGGCAACATGCTCTACCAGTGGATTCATGCAGTCTTTTCTGAGTCAAAGGTCTTTAATGTCTTCCAGTGTGCATGACCTACAGCCAGAGTCTGATGCATTGGCAACATGCTCTACCAGTGGATTCATGCAGTCTTTTCTGAGTCAAAGGTCTTCAATGCCTTCCAGTGCGCATGACCTACAGCCAGAGTCTGATGCATTGGCAACATGCTCTACCAGTGGACTCATGCAGTCTTTTCTGAGTCAAAGGTCTTCAATGTCTTCCAGTGCATGTGATCTACAGCCAGAGTCTGATGCATTGGCAACATGCTCTACCAGTGGACTCATGCAGTCTTTTCTGAGTCAAAGGTCTTCAATGTCTTCCAGTGCATGTGATCTACAGCCAGAGTCTGATGCATTGGCAACATGCTCTACCAATGGATTCATGCAGTCTTTTCTGAGTCAAAGGTCTTCAATGTCTTCCAGTGCACATGACCTACAGCCAGAGTCTGATGCATTGGCAACATGCTCTACCAGTGGATTCATGCAGTCTTTTCTGAGTCAAAGGTCTTCAATGTCTTCCAGTGTGCATGACCTACAGCCAGAGTCTGATGCATTGGCAACATGCTCTACCAGTGGATTCATGCAGTCTTTTCTGAGTCAAAGGTCTTCAATGTCTTCCAGTGCGCATGACCTACAGCCAGAGTCTGATGCATTGGCAACATGCTCTACCAGTGGATTCATGCAGTCTTTTCTGAGTCAAAGGTCTTCAATGCCTTCCAGTGTGCATGACCTACAGCCAGAGTCTGATGCATTGGCAACATGCTCTACCAGTGGATTCATGCAGTCTTTTCTGAGTCAAAGGTCTTCAATGTCTTCCAGTGCATGTGATCTACAGCAAGAGTCTGAAGCATTGGCAAGATGCTCTACCAATGGATTCATGCAGTCTTTTCTGAGTCAAAGGTCTTCAAAGTCTTCCAGTGCATGTGATCTACAGCCAGAGTCTGATGCATTGGCAAAATGCTCTACCGGTGGGCTCATGCAGTCTTTTCTGAGTCAAAGGTCTTCAATGTCTTCCAGTGCATGTGATCTACAGCCAGAGTCTGATGCATTGGCAAGATGCTCTACCAGTGAATTCATGCAGTCTTTTCTGAGTCAAAGGTCTTCAATGTCTTCCAGTGCATGATCTACAGCCAGAGACTGATGAATTGGCAAGATGCTCTACCAATGGATTCATGCAGTCTTTTCTGAGTCAAAGGTCTTCAATATCTTCCAGTGCAAATGACCTACAGCCAGAGTCTGATGCATTGGCAACATGCTCTACCAGTGGACTCATGCAGTCTTTTCTGAGTCAAAGGTCTTCAATGTCTTCCAGTGCATGTGATCTACAGCCAGAGTCTGATGCATTGGCAAGATGCTCTACCAGTGAACTCATGCAGTCTTTTCTGAGTCAAAGGTCTTCAATGTCTTCCAGTGCATGTGATCTACAGCCAAAGTCTGATGCATTGGCATCATGTTCTACCAATGGATTAATGCAGTCTTTTCAGTGTCAAAGGTCTTCAATATCTTCCAGTGCAAATGACCTACAGCCAGAGTCTGATGCATTGGCAACATGCTCTACCAGTGGATTCATGCAGTCTTTTCTGAGTCAAAGGTCTTCAATGTCTTCCAGTGCGCATGACCTACAGCCAGAGTCTGATGCATTGGCAACATGCTCTACCAGTGGATTCATGCAGTCTTTTCTGAGTCAAAGGTCTTCAATGTCTTCCAGTGCACATGACCTACAGCCAGAGTCTGATGCATTGGCAACATGCTCTACCAGTGGATTCATGCAGTCTTTTCTGAGTCAAAGGTCTTCAATGCCTTCCAGTGCACATGACCTACAGCCAGAGTCTGATGCATTGGCAACATGCTCTACCAGTGGATTCATGCAGTCTTTTCTGAGTCAAAGGTCTTCAATGTCTTCCAGGGCGCATGACCTACAGCCAGAGTCTGATGCATTGGCAACATGCTCTACCAGTGGATTCATGCAGTCTTTTCTGAGTCAAAGGTCTTCAATGTCTTCCAGTGCATGTGATCTACAGCCAGAGTCTGATGCATTGGCAAGATGCTCTACCAATGGATTCATGCAATCTTTTCTGAGTCAAAGGTCTTCAATGTCTTCCAGTGCATGTGATCTACAGCCAGAGTCTGATGCATTGGCAACATGCTCTACCAGTGGATTCATGCAGTCTTTTCTGAGTCATGTCTTCCAGTGCGCATGACCTACAGCCAGAGTCTGATGCATTGGCAACATGCTCTACCAGTGGATTCATGCAGTCTTTTCTGAGTCAAAGGTCTTCAAAGTCTTCCAGTGCATGTGACCTACAGCCAGAGTCTGATGCATTGGCAACATGCTCTACCAGTGGATTCATGCAGTCTTTTCTGAGTCAAAGGTCTTCAATGTCTTCCAGTGTGCATGACCTACAGCCAGAGTCTGATGCATTGGCAACATGCTCTACCAGTGGATTCATGCAGTCTTTTCTGAGTCAAAGGTCTTCAATGTCTTCCAGTGTGCATGACCTACAGCCAGAGTCTGATGCATTGGCAACATGCTCTACCAGTGGATTCATGCAGTCTTTTCTGAGTCAAAGGTCTTCAATGCCTTCCAAAGCGCATGACCTACAGCCAGAGTCTTATGCATTGGCAACATGCTCTACCAGTGGATTCATGCAGTCTTTTCTGAGTCAAAGGTCTTCAATTTCTTCCAGTGCACATGACCTACAGCCAGAGTCTGATGCATTGGCAACATGCTCTACCAGTGGATTCATGCAGTCTTTTCTGAGTCAAAGGTCTTCAATGCCTTCCAGTGCATGACCTACAGCCAGAGTCTGATGCATTGGCAACATGCTCTACCAGTGGACTCATGCAGTCTTTTCTGAGTCAAAGGTCTTCAATGTCTTCCAGTGCATGTGATCTACAGCCAGAGACTGATGCATTGGCAAGATGCTCTACCAGTGGATTCATGCAGTCTTTTCTGAGTCAAAGGTCTTCAATGTCTTCCAGTGTGCATGACCTACAGCCAGAGTCTGATGCATTGGCAACATGCTCTACCAGTGGATTCATGCAGTCTTTTCTGAGTCAAAGGTCTTCAATGTCATCCAGTGCGCATGACCTACAGCCAGAGTCTTATGCATTGGCAACATGCTCTACCAGTGGATTCATGCAGTCTTTTCTGAGTCAAAGGGCTTTAATGTCTTCCAGGGTCATGAACTACAGCCAGAGTCTGATGCATTGGCAACATGCTCTACCAATGGATTCATGCAGTCTTTTCAGAGTCAAAGGTCTTCAATATCTTCCAGTGCACATGACCTACAGCCAGAGTCTGATGCATTGGCAACATGCTCTACCAGTGGACTCATGCAGTCTTTTCTGAGTCAAAGGTCTTCAATGTCTTCCAGTGCATGTGATCTACAGCCAGAGTCTGATGCATTGGCAACATGCTCTACCAGTGGATTCATGCAGTCTTTTCTGAGTCAAAGGTCTTCAATGTCTTCCAGTGCTCATGACCTACAGCCAGAGTCTGATGCATTGGCAACATGCTCTACCAGTGGATTCATGCAGTCTTTTCTGAGTCAAAGGTCTTCAATGTCTTCCAGTGTGCATGACCTACAGCCAGAGTCTGATGCATTGGCAACATGCTCTACCAGTGGATTCATGCAGTTTTTTCTGAGTCAAAGGTCTTCAATGTCTTCCAGTGCATGTGATCTACAGCCAGAGTCTGATGCATTGGCAACATGCTCTACCAGTGGACTCATGCAGTCTTTTCTGAGTCAAAGGTCTTCAATGTCTTCCAGTGCATGTGATCTACAGCCAGAGTCTGATGCATTGGCAACATGCTCTACCAGTGGATTCATGCAGTCTTTTCTGAGTCAAAGGTCTTCAATGTCTTCCAGTGTGCATGACCTACAGCCAGAGTCTGATGCATTGGCAACATGCTCTACCAGTGGATTCATGCAGTCTTTTCTGAGTCAAAGGTCTTCAATGTCTTCCAGTGCATGACCTACAGCCAGAGTCTGATGCATTGGCAACATGCTCTACCAGTGGATTCATGCAGTCTTTTCTGAGTCAAAGGTCTTCAATGCCTTCCAGTGTGCATGACCTACAGCCAGAGTCTGATGCATTGGCAACATGCTCTACCAGTGGATTCATGCAGTCTTTTCTGAGTCAAAGGTCTTCAATGCCTTCCAATGCGCATGACCTACAGCCAGAGTCTGATGCATTGGCAACATGCTCTACCAGTGGATTCATGCAGTCTTTTCTGAATCAAAGGTCTTCAATGCCTTCCAAAGGGCATGACCTACAGCCAGAGTCTGATGCATTGGCAACATGCTTTACTAGTGGATTCATGCAGGCTTTTCTGTATCTAAGGTCTTCAATGCCTTCCAGTGCACATGACCTAAAGTCAGAGTCTGATACAATGGCAACATACTCTACCAGTGGATTCTTGCAGTCTTTTCTGAGTCAAAGATCTTTAATATCTTCAAGGGTGCCTGAACTACAGCCAGAGTCTGATACAATGGCAACATGCTCTACCAGTGGATTCCTGCAGTCTTTTCTGAGTCAGCAGTCTTCAATGCCTTCCAAAGTGCATGACCTACTACCAGAGTCTCATGCATTGGCAACATGCTCTACCAATGGATTCTTGCAGTCTTTTCTGAGTCAAAGGTCTGTAATGTCTTCCAGTGCATGCGACCTACAGCCAGAGTCTGATGCATTGGCAACATGCTCTACCAGTGGACTCATGCAGTCTTTTCTGAGTCAAAGGTCTTCAATGTCTTCCAGTGCATGTGATCTACAGCCAGAGTCTGATGCATTGGCAACATGCTCTACCAGTGGATTCATGCAGTCTTTTCTGAGTCAAAGGTCTTCAATGTCTTCCAGTGCGCATGACCTACAGCCAGAGTCTGATGCATTGGCAACATGCTCTACCAGTGGATTCATGCAGTCTTTTCTGAGTCAAAGGTCTTCAATGTCTTCCAGTGTGCATGACCTACAGCCAGAGTCTGATGCATTGGCAACATGCTCTACCAGTGGATTCATGCAGTCTTTTCTGAGTCAAAGGTCTTCAATGCCTTCCAAAGTGCATGACCTACAGCCAGAGTCTGATGCATTGGCAACATGCTCTACCAGTGGATTCATGCAGTCTTTTCTGAGTCAAAGGTCTTCAATGCCTTCCAGTGCGCATGACCTACAGCCAGAGTCTGATGCATTGGCAACATGCTCTACCAGTGGATTCATGCAGTCTTTTCTGAGTCAAAGGTCTTCAATGCCTTCCAGTGCACATGACCTACAGCCAGAGTCTGATGCATTGGCAACATGCTCTACCAGTGGATTCATGCAGTCTTTTCTGAGTCAAAGGTCTTCAATGTCTTCCAGTGCATGTGATCTACAGCCAGAGTCTGATGCATTGGCAACATGCTCTACCAGTGGATTCATGCAGTCTTTTCTGAGTCAAAGGTCTTCAATGTCTTCCAGTGCACATGATCTATAGCCAGAGTCTGATGCATTGGCAACATGCTCTACCAGTGGAATCATGCAGTCTTTTCTGAGTCAAAGGTCTTCAATGCGTTCCAGTGCATGACCTACAGCCAGAGTCTGATGCATTGGCAACATGCTCTACCAGTGGACTCATGCAGTCTTTTCTGAGTCAAAGGTCTTCAATGTCTTCCAGTGCATGACCTACAGCCAGAGTCTGATGCATTGGCAACATGCTCTACCAGTGGATTCATGCAGTCTTTTCTGAGTCAAAGGACTTCAAAGTCTTCCAGTGTGCATGACCTACAGCCAGAATCTGATGCACTGGCAACATGCTCTACCAATGGATTCATGCAGTCTTTTTTAAGTCAAAGGTCTCTAATGTCTTCTAGTGCATGCGATCTACAGCCAGAGTCTGATGCATTGGCAAGATGCTCTACCAGTGGAATCATGCAGTCTTTTCTGAGTCAAAGGTCTTCAATGCCTTCCAGTGTGCATGACCTACAGCCAGAGTCTGAGGCATTGGCAACATGCTCTACCAGTGGACTCATGCAGTCTTTTCTGAGTCAAAGGTCTTCAATGTCTTCCAGTGCATGCGATCTACAGCCAGAGTCTTATGCATTGGCAACATGCTCTACCAGTGGATTCATGCAGTCTTTTCTGAGTCAAAGGTCTTCAATGTCTTCCAGTGCGCATGACCTACAGCCAGAGTCTGATGCATTGGCAACATGCTCTACCAGTGGATTCATGCAGTCTTTTCTGAGTCAAAGGTCTTCAATGTCTTCCAGTGTGCATGACCTACAGCCAGAGTCTGATGCATTGGCAACATGCTCTACCAGTGGATTCATGCAGTCTTTTCTGAGTCAAAGGTCTTCAATGTCTTCCAGTGTGCATGACCTACAGCCAGAGTCTGATGCATTGGCAACATGCTCTACCAGTGGATTCATGCAGTCTTTTCTGAGTCAAAGGTCTTCAATGCCTTCCAGTGTGCATGACCTACAGCCAGAGTCTGATGCATTGGCAACATGCTCTACCAGTGGATTCATGCAGTCTTTTCTGAGTCAAAGGTCTTCAATGCCTTCCAGTGTGCATGACCTACAGCCAGAGTCTGATGCATTGGCAACATGCTCTACCAGTGGATTCATGCAGTCTTTTCTGAGTCAACGGTCTTCAATGTGATCTACAGCCAGAGTCTGATGCATTGGCAAGATGCTCTACCTGTGAACTCATGCAGTCTTTTCTGAGTCAAAGGTCTTCAATGTCTTCCAGTGCATGATCTACAGCCAGAGTCTGATGCATTGGCAACATGCTCTACCAGTGGATTCATGCAGTCTTTTCTGAGTCAAAGGTCTTCAATGTCTTCCAGTGTGCATGACCTACAGCCAGAGTCTGATGCATTGGCAACATGCTCTACCAGTGGATTCATGCAGTCTTTTCTGAGTCAAAGGTCTTCAATGTCTTCCAGTGCATGTGATCTACAGCCAGAGTCTGATGCATTGGCAACATGCTCTACCAGTGGATTCATGCAGTCTTTTCTGAGTCAAAGGTCTTCAATGTCTTCCAGTGTGCATGACCTACAGCCAGAGTCTGATGCATTGGCAACATGCTCTACCAGTGGATTCATGCAGTCTTTTCTGAGTCAAAGGTCTTTAATGTCTTCCAGTGTGCATGACCTACAGCCAGAGTCTGATGCATTGGCAACATGCTCTACCAGTGGATTCATGCAGTCTTTTCTGAGTCAAAGGTCTTCAATGCCTTCCAAAGCGCATGACCTACAGCCAGAGTCTGATGCATTGGCAACATGCTCTACCAGTGGACTCATGCAGTCTTTTCTGAGTCAAAGGTCTTCAATGTCTTCCAGTGCATGTGATCTACAGCCAGAGTCTGATGCATTGGGAACATGCTCTACCTGTGGATTTATGCAGCCTTTTCTGAGGCAAAGGTCTTCAATATCTTCCAGTGCTCATGACCTACAGGGAGAATCTGATGCACTGGCAACATGCTCAACCAGTGGATTCATGCAGTCTTTCCTGAGTCAAAGGTCTTCAATGTCTTCCAGTGCACATGACCTACAGCCAGAGTCTGATGCAATGGCAACATGCTCTACCAGTGGATTCATGCAGTCTTTTCTGAGTCAAAGGTCTTCAATGTCTTCCAGTGTGCATGACCTACAGCCAGAGCCTGATGCATTGGCAACATGCTCTACCAGTGGATTCATGCAGTCTTTTCTGAGTCAAAGGTCTTCAATGTATTCCAGTGCACATGACCTACAGCCAGAGTCTGATGCATTCGCAACATACTCTACCAGTGGATTCATGCAGTCTTTTCTGAGTAAAAGGTCTTCAATGTCTTCAAGTGCACGTGATCTACAGCCAGAGTCTGATGCATTGGCAACATGCTCTACCAGTGGATTCATGCAGTCTTTTCTGCATCAAAGTTCTTCAATGCCTTCCAAAGGGCATGACCTACAGCCAGAGTCTGATGCATTGGCAACATGCTCTACTAGTGGATTCATGCAGTCTTTTCTGAGTCAAAGGTCTTCAATGCCTTCCAGTGCATGGCCTACAGCCAGAGTCTGATGCATTGGCAACATGCTCTACCAGTGGATTCATGCAGTCTTTTCTGAGTCAAAGGTCTTCAATGTCTTCCAGTGCGCATGACCTACAGCCAGAGTCTGATGCATTGGCAACATGCTCTACCAGTGGATTCATGCAGTCTTTTCTGAGTCAAAGGTCTTCAATGTCTTCCAGTGTGCATGACCTACAGCCAGAGTCTGATGCATTGGCAACATGCTCTACCAGTGGATTCATGCAGTCTTTTCTGAGTCAAAGGTCTTCAATGCCTTCCAGTGTGCATGACCTACAGCCAGAGTCTGATGCATTGGCAACATGCTCTACCAGTGGATTCATGCAGTCTTTTCTGAGTCAAAGGTCTTCAATGTCTTCCAGTGCACATGACTTACAGCCAGAGTCTGATGCATTGGCAACATGCTCTACCAGTGGATTCATGCAGTCTTTTCTGAGTCAAAGGTCTTCAATGCCTTCCAGTGCGCATGACCTACAGCCAGAGTCTGATGCATTGGCAACATGCTCTACCAGTGGATTCATGCAGTCTTTTCTGAGTCAAAGGTCTTCAATGTCTTCCAGTGTGCATGACCTACAGCCAGAGTCTGATGCATTGGCAACATGCTCTACCAGTGGATTCATGCAGTCTTTTCTGAGTCAAAGGTCTTCAATGCCTTCCAGTGCGCATGACCTACAGCCAGAGTCTGATGCATTGGCAACATGCTCTACCAGTGGATTCATGCAGTCTTTTCTGAGTCAAAGGTCTTCAATGTCTTCCAGTGCGCATGACCTACAGCCAGAGTCTGATGCATTGGCAACATGCTCTACCAGTGGATTCATGCAGTCTTTTCTGAGTCAAAGGTCTTCAATGTCTTCCAGTGTGCATGACCTACAGCCAGAGTCTGATGCATTGGCAACATGCTCTACCAGTGGATTCATGCAGTCTTTTCTGAGTCAAAGGTCTTCAATGTCTTCCAGTGTGCATGACCTACAGCCAGAGTCTGATGCATTGGCAACATGCTCTACCAGTGGATTCATGCAGTCTTTTCTGAGTCAAAGGTCTTCAATGTCTTCCAGTGCATGATCTACAGCCAGCATCTGATGCATTGGCAACATGCTCTACCAGTGGATTCATGCAGTCTTTTCTGAGTCAAAGGTCTTCAATGTCTTCCAGTGCGCATGACCTACAGCCAGAGTCTGATGCATTGGCAACATGCTCTACCAGTGGATTCATGCAGTCTTTTCTGAGTCAAAGGTCTTCAATGCCTTCCAGTGCGCATGACCTACAGCCAGAGTCTGATGCATTGGCAACATGCTCTACCAGTGGATTCATGCAGTCTTTTCTGAGTCAAAGGTCTTCAATGTCTTCCAGTGCATGTGATCTACAGCCAGAGTCTGATGCATTGGCAACATGCTCTACCAGTGGATTCATGCAGTCTTTTCTGAGTCAAAGGTCTTCAATGTCTTCCAGTGTGCATGACCTACAGCCAGAGTCTGATGCATTGGCAACATGCTCTACCAGTGGATTCATGCAGTCTTTTCTGAGTCAAAGGTCTTCAATGTCTTCCAGTGCACATGATCTATAGCCAGAGTCTGATGCATTGGCAACATGCTCTACCAATGGATTCATGCAGTCTTTTCAGAGTCAAAGGTCTTCAATGTCTTCCAGTGCGCATGACCTACAGCCAGAGTCTGATGCATTGGCAACATGCTCTACCAGTGGATTCATGCAGTCTTTTCTGAGTCAAAGGTCTTCAATGTCTTCCAGTGTGCATGACCTACAGCCAGAGTCTGATGCATTGGCAACATGCTCTACCAGTGGATTCATGCAGTCTTTTCTGAGTCAAAGGTCTTCAATGTCTTCCAGTGGACATAACCTACAGCCAGATTCTGATACATTGGCAACATGCTCTACCAGTGGAATCATGCAGTCTTTTCTGAGTCAAAGGTCTTCAATGTCTTCCAGTGCATGTGATCTACAGCCAGAGTCTGATGCATTGGCAACATGCTCTACCAATGGATTCATGCAGTCTTTTCAGAGTCAAAGGTCTTCAATATCTTCCAGTGCACATGACCTACAGCCAGAGTCTGATGCATTGGCAACATGCTCTACCAGTGGATTCATGCAGTCTTTTCTGAGTCAAAGGTCTTCAATATCTTCCAGTGCACATGACCTACAGCCAGAGTCTGATGCATTGGCAACATGCTCTACCAGTGGATTCATGCAGTCTTTTCTGAGTCAAAGGTCTTCAATGTCTTCCAGTGCACATGACCTACAGCCAGAGTCTTATGCATTGGCAACATGCTCTTCCAGTGGATTCATGCAGTCTTTTCGGAGTCAAAGGTCTTCAATGTATGACATACAGCCAGAGACTGATGCATTCGCAACATGCTCTACCAGTGGATTCTTGCAGTCTTTTCTAAGTCAATGGTCTTTAATGTCTTCATGGGTGCCTGAACAACAGCCAGAGTCTGATGCATTGGCAACATGCTCTACCAGTGGATTCATGCAGTCTTTTCTGAGTCAAAGATCTTCAATGTCTTCCAGTGCATGTCTTCTACAGCCAGAGTCTGATGCATTGGCAACATGCTCTACCAGTGGATTCATGCAGTCTTTTCTGAGTCAAAGGGCTTCAATGTCTTCCAGTGTGCATGACCTACAGCCAGAGTCTGATGCATTGGCAACATGCTCTACCAGTGGATTCATGCAGTCTTTTCTGAGTCAAAGGTCTTCAATGTCTTCCAGTGCACGTGATCTACAGCCAGAATCTGATGCACTGGCAACATGCTCTACCAGTGGATTCATGCAGTCTTTTCTGAGTCAAAGGTCTTCAATTTCTTCCAGTGCACATGACCTACAGCCAGAGTCTGATGCATTGGCAACATGCTCTACCAGTGGATTCATGCAGTCTTTTCTGAGTCAAAGGTCTTCAATGTCTTCCAGTGCATGATCTACAGCCAGAGTCTGATGCATTGGCAACATGCTCTACCAGTGGATTCATGCAGTCTTTTTGGAGTCAAAGGTCTTCAATGTCTTCCAGTGTGCATGACCTACAGCCAGAGTCTGATGCATTGGCAAGATGCTCTACCAGTGGATTCATGCAGTCTTTTCTGAGTAAAAGGTCTTCAATGTCTTCAAGTGCACGTGATCTACAGCCAGAGTCTGATCCATTGGCAACATGCTCTACCAATGGATTCATGCAGTCTTTTCTGAGTCAAAGGTCTTCAATGTCTTCCAGTGCGCATGACCTACAGCCAGAGTCTTATGCATTGGCAACATGCTCTACCAGTGGATTCATGCAGTCTTTTCTGAGTCAAAGGTCTTCAATGCCTTCCAGTGTGCATGACCTACAGCCAGAGTCTGATGCATTGGCAACATGCTCTACCAGTGGATTCATGCAGTCTTTTCTGAGTCAACAGTCTTCAATGCCTTCCAAAGTGCATGACCTACAGCCAGAGTCTCATGCATTGCCAACCTGCTCTACCAATGGATTCATGCACTGTTTTCTCAGTCAAAGGTCTTCAATGTCTTCCAGTGCACATGACCTACAGCCAGAGTCTGATGCATTGGCAACATGCTCTACCAGTGGATTCATGCAGTCTTTTCTGAGTCAAAGGTCTTCAATGCCTTCCAGTGTGCATGACCTACAGCCAGAGTCTGATGCATTGGCAACATGCTCTACCAGTGGATTCATGCAGTCTTTTCTGAGTCAAAGGTCTTCAATGTCTTCCAGTGCGCATGACCTTCAGCCAGAATCTGATGCATTGGCAACATGCTCTACCAGTGGATTCATGCAGTCTTTTCTGAGTCAAAGGTCTTCAATGTCTTCCAGTGCATGTGATCTACAGCCAGAGTCTGATGCATTGGCAACATGCTCTACCAGTGGATTCATGCAGTCTTTTCTGAGTCAAAGGTCTTCAATGTCTTCCAGTGCGCATGACCTACAGCCAGAGTCTGATGCATTGGCAACATGCTCTACCAGTGGATTCATGCAGTCTTTTCTGAGTCAAAGGTCTTCAATGTCTTCCAGTGCATGACCTACAGCCAGAGTCTGATGCATTGGCAACATGCTCTACCAGTGGATTCATGCAGTCTTTTCTGAGTCAAAGGTCTTTAATGTCTTCCAGTGTGCATGACCTACAGCCAGAGTCTGATGCATTGGCAACATGCTCTACCAGTGGATTCATGCAGTCTTTTCTGAGTCAAAGGTCTTCAATGTCTTCCAGTGCATGTGATCTACAGCCAGAGTCTGATGCATTGGCAACATGCTCTACCAGTGGATTCATGCAGTCTTTTCTGAGTCAAAGGTCTTCAATGCCTTCCAGTGCGCATGACCTACAGCCAGAGTCTGATGCATTGGCAACATGCTCTACCAGTGGATTCATGCAGTCTTTTCTGAGTCAAAGGTCTTCAATGTCTTCCAGTGTGCATGACCTACAGCCAGAGTCTGATGCATTGGCAACATGCTCTACCAGTGGATTCATGCAGTCTTTTCTGAGTCAAAGGTCTTCAATGTCTTCCAGTGCACATGACCTACAGCCAGAGTCTGATGCATTGGCAACATGCTCTACCAGTGGATTCATGCAGTCTTTTCTGAGTCAAAGGTCTTTAATGTCTTCAAGTGCACGTGATCTACAGCCAGAATCTGATCAATTGGCAACCTGCTCTACCAGTGGATTCATGCAGTCTTTTCTGAGTCAAAGGTCTTCAATGTCTTCCAGTGTGCATGACCTACAGCCAGAGTCTGATGCATTGGCAACATGCTCTACCAGTGGATTCATGCAGTCTTTTCTGAGTCAAAGGTCTTCAATGTCTTCCAGTGCACATGACCTACAGCCAGAGTCTGATGCATTGGCAACATGCTCTACCAGTGGATTCATGCAGTCTTTTCTGAGTCAAAGGTCTTCAATGCCTTCCAGTGTGCATGACCTACAGCCAGAGTCTGATGCATTGGCAACATGCTCTACCAGTGGATTCATGCAGTCTTTTCTGAGTCAAAGGTCTTCAATGCCTTCCAGTGCGCATGACCTACAGCCAGAGTCTGATGCATTGGCAACATGCTCTACCAGTGGATTCATGCAGTCTTTTCTGAGTCAAAGGTCTTCAATGTCTTCCAGTGTGCATGACCTACAGCCAGAGTCTGATGCATTGGCAACATGCTCTACCAGTGGATTCATGCAGTCTTTTCTGAGTCAAAGGTCTTCAATGTCTTCAAGTGCATGTGATCTACAGCCAGAGTCTGATGCATTGGCAACATGCTCTACCAGTGGATTCATGCAGTCTTTTCTGAGTCAAAGGTCTTCAATGCCTTCCAGTGCGCATGACCTACAGCCAGAGTCTGATGCATTGGCAACATGCTCTACCAGTGGATTCATGCAGTCTTTTCTGAGTCAAAGGTCTTCAATGCCTTCCAGTGCACATGACCTACAGCCAGAGTCTGATGCATTGGCAACATGCTCTACCAGTGGATTCATGCAGTCTTTTCTGAGTCAAAGGTCTTCAATGCCTTCCAGTGCACATGACCTACAGCCAGAGTCTGATGCATTGGCAACATGCTCTACCAGTGGATTCATGCAGTCTTTTCTGAGTCAACAGTCTTCAATGCCTTCCAAAGCGCATGACCTACAGCCAGAGTCTCATGCATTGGCAACATGCCCTACCAGTGGAATCATGCAGACTTTTCTGAGTCAAAGGTCTTCAATGCCTTCCAGTGCACGTAACCTACAGCCAAAGTCTGATGCATTGGCAAAATACTCTACCAGTGGATTCATGCAGTCTTTTCTGAGTCAAAGGTCTTCAATGTCTTCCATTGCATGTGATCTACAGCCAGAGTCTGATGCATTGGCAACATGCTCTACCAGTGGATTCATGCAGTCTTTTCTGAGTCAAAGGTCTTCAATGCCTTCCAGTGTGCATGACCTACAGCCAAAGTCTGATGCATTTGCAAAATACTCTACCAGTGGATTCATGCAGCCTTTTCTGAGTCAAATGTCTTCAAATCCTTCCAATGGGCATGACCTACAGCCAGAGTCTTAAGTATTGGCAACATGCTCTACCAGTGGATTCATGCAGTCTTTTCTGAGTCAAAAGTCTTCAATGTCTACCAGTGCTCGTGACCTACAGGGAGAATCTGATGCACTGGCAACATGCTCTACCAATGGATTCATGCAGTCTTTTTTGAGTCAAAGGTCTTCAATGTCTTCCAGTGCGCATGACCTACAGCCAGAGTCTGATGCATTGGCAACATGCTCTACCAGTGGATTCATGCAGTCTTTTCTGAGTCAAAGGTGTTCAATGTCTTCCAGTGTGCATGACTTACAGCCAGAAACTGCTGCATTGGCAACATGCTCTACCAGTGGATTCATGCAGTCTTTTCTGAGTCAAAGGTCTTCAATGCCTTCCAGTGCACATGACCTACAGCCAGAGTCTGATGCATTGGCAAGATGCTCTACCAGTGGATTCATGCAGTCTTTTCTGAGTAAAAGGTCTTCAATGTCTTCAAGTGCACGTGATCTACAGCCAGAGTCTGATCCATTGGCAACATGCTCTACCAATGGATTCATGCAGTCTTTTCGGAGTCAAAGGTCTTCAATGTCTTCCAGTGTGCATGACCTACAGCCAGAGTCTTATGCATTGGCAACATGCTCTACCAGTGGATTCATGCAGTCTTTTCTGAGTCAAAGGTCTTCAATGCCTTCCAGTGCATGACCTACAGCCAGAGTCTGATGCATTGGCAACATGCTCTACCAGTGGATTCATGCAGTCTTTTCTGAGTCAAAGGTCTTCAATGTCTTCCAGTGCGCATGACCTACAGCCAGAGTCTGATGCATTGGCAACATGCTCTACCAGTGGATTCATGCAGTCTTTTCTGAGTCAAAGGTCTTCAATGCCTTCCAGTGTGCATGACCTACAGCCAGAGTCTGATGCATTGGCAACATGCTCTACCAGTGGATTCATGCAGTCTTTTCTGAGTCAAAGGTCTTTAATGTCTTCCAGGGTGCATGAACTACAGCCAGAGTCTGATGCATTGGCAACATGCTCTACCAGTGGAATCATGCAGTCTTTTCTGAGTCAAAGGTCTTCAATGTCTTCCAGTGCACATGACTTACAGCCAGAGTCTGATTGGTAACATGCTCTACCAGTGGACTCATGCAGTCTTTTCTGAGTCAAAGGTCTTCAATGTCTTCCAGTGCATGTGATCTACAGCCAGAGTCTGATGCATTGGCAACATGCTCTACCAATGGATTCATGCAGTCTTTTCAGAGTCAAAGGTCTTCAATGTCTTCCAGTGCACATGACCTACAGCCAGAGTCTGATGCATTGGCAACATGCTCTACCAGTGGATTCATGCAGTCTTTTCTGAGTCAAAGGTCTTCAATGTCTTCCAGTGTGCATGACCTACAGCCAGAGTCTGATGCATTGGCAACATGCTCTACCAGTGGATTCATGCAGTCTTTTCTGAGTCAAAGGTCTTCAATGCCTTCCAGTGCGCATGACCTACAGCCAGAGTCTGATGCATTGGCAACATGCTCTACCAGTGGATTCATGCAGTCTTTTCTGAGTCAAAGGTCTTCAATGTCTACCAGTGCTTGTGACCTACAGCCAGAGTCTGATGCATTGGCAACATGCTCTACCAGTGGATTCATGCAGTCTTTTCTGAGTCAAAGGTCTTCAATGCCTTCCAGTGTGCATGACCTACAGCCAGAGTCTGATGCATTGGCAACATGCTCTACCAGTGGATTCATGCAGTCTTTTCAGAGTCAAAGGTCTTCAATATCTTCCAGTGCACATGACCTACAGCCAGAGTCTGATGCATTGGCAACATGCTCTACCAGTGGGTTCATGCAATCTTGTCAGAGTCAAAGGTCTTCAATGCCTTCCAGTGCACATGACCTACAGCCAGAGTCTGATGCATTGGCAACATGCTCTACCAGTGGATTCATGCAGTCTTTTCTGAGTCAAAGGTCTTCAATGTCTTCCAGGGTGCATGACCTACAGCCAGAGTCTGATGCATTGGCAACATGCTCTACCAGTGGATTCATGCAGTCTTTTCTGAGTCAAAGGTCTTCAATGTCTTCCAGTGCACATGATCTATAGCCAGAGTCTGATGCATTGGCAACATGCTCTACCAATGGATTCATGCAGTCTTTTCAGAGTCAAAGGTCTTCAATGCCTTCCAGTGCACATGACCTACAGCCAGAGTCTGATGCAGTGGCAACATGCTCTACCAGTGGATTCATGCAGTCTTTTCTGAGTCAAAGATCTTCAATGTCTTCCAGTGCGCATGACCTACAGCCAGAGTCTGATGCATTGGCAACATGCTCTACCAGTGGATTCATGCAGTCTTTTCTGAGTCAAAGGTCTTCAATGCCTTCCAGTATGCATGACCTACAGCTGGAGTCTGATGCATTGGCAACATGCTCTACCAGTGGATTCATGCAGTCTTTTCTGAGTCAAAGGTCTTCAATGTCTTCCAGTGCACATGACCTACAGCCAGAGTCTTATGCATTGGCAACATGCTCTTCCAGTGGATTCATGCAGTCTTTCGGAGTCAAAGGTCTACAATTTCTTCCAGTGTCCATGACCTACAGCCAGAGACTGATGCATTGGCAACATGCTCTACCAGTGGATTCATGCAGTCTTTTCTGAGTCAAAGGTCTTTAATGTCTTCAAGGGTGCCTGAACTACAGCCAGAGTCTGATGCATTGGCAACATGCTCTACCAGTGGATTCATGCAGGCTTTTCTGAGTCAACAGTCTTCAATGCCTTCCAAAGCGCATGACCCACAGCCAGAGTCTCATGCACTGGCAACAT